>NC_056732.1:1342987996-1342990496 GCF_019279795.1 Protopterus annectens
GTATGATGTCAAGATAGTATCAATAACATATCATGCAGTACAATCTAGCTACCATAGGGAATGCCCAATGTAGAAGCAATAATCATTCCAATGATACATACACACACACACACACACACACACACACACACACACACACACACACACACACACACACACACACACACACACACACACACATATATGCAGATACATATATTATATATATATATATATATATATATATATATATATATATATATATATATATACACACACACAAACACACACTTATACATATATTGCTACGTATAGATATGTATAGGAAGATACATATTTAGAGGGTGCGCAGCATATTGAACAGCCAGTATTCCTACAGTTGTTACCTTTTAAAATGGACAGTGTATGATTCTTTCATGCAAAAGACAATCATTGCATGAAACATATACCCACAGAGAAGTCAAAGGATATGACACCACACACAGGTTTGCATATATAAGAAATGTTTATTTGTGTACCATTACAGTTGAATATGCCATGTCATATAGCTGTTAGGTGTTTAAAATCCATACTAACTGAGTAATGCAACTCTCAAGCAAATCATTTTATACAGTAATCTGAAAGCATAACATGTGTTGCTGTCCAGGCCAAGGCCTTCAAGAAGTACAACAGTAAAGAAACACTGGGCCAGAAGTAACAATCAATCAACAGTAAGTAATGCAGATGTAGTTCAGCAGCCTCCAATTACACTCTGTACTCAACCCCTAGGGGGAAAAGAATTAATTTGTCACAATGAAGCTAAATCTATTACATAACAATGCTTAACTTAAAGCATCACTATCACATTGACAAACAGAACAGTCTGTATGACAGTAAGCAGTAGGCCACCAATGTTCCCAATGTGAAATGTGTGAAAGTGTACAGCCATATACCTTATGGTGTCTTACTACTGATATCCCTCACATGTAACAGCCTAGGTTATATATGGTGCATACCTCTCCCCCATAGAATGACTTACAGGGGCATATAACAGGGTTACATACACTGACCTCTGGAATGCACAAGGGCACACACGTTTTGTCCAGCTGTAGCCCACATATATATGGACCCTACCCCACAATATGTGTGGGGACCACAACATCACTGGAATGATTGCAGGAATGGCAGCACGACATAATCATAGGCCACTACTTAACAACCTCTTACTGCACGACATATGGATAAAGCCTGGTATATAGGTGGAGGACAGAGGCTGGAACACAGGACCATATTTTCAATATTGTTGTTATACACTGAGAAAGTTTCTGGTGTTACAGGGTGGTTTGCAACATACCCTTAGTCAGGAATATGAAGTCAGAAACACAAATGGATGTAGCCATGTACTGATAGCACTCAACAGACAGAATGTCAGTGATATATCTGAGACAAGACCTGTGTGGTGGACAGACAAAACATAACAGCCAATCCTCTGACCATCATGTGGATAGGCCCACAGTTGAGAGCTATGCAGACAGACTGCATTCCATGCTAAACTAGTATGTACACACAAACCCTGTAACACTAGTGGTATGCAATGCATATAACAACACTACTCACACTGTCTGTAGGTCTGGAACCTTATACAAATATGTAGTTGGCCTGTGTCTGCAAGTGGTCTTGTAAGAGGTATTGCTACCTGTTGTCTGTGACACTGCTGGCCACACACAGGAAGGATGTCCTCCATACAGGAAAGGTAAAGGGACCATGCCCACATGATTCAGGAATTTTTAGTAGTGGGTTGCCATGACAGTGGTAATTGGAAGTAGCACACAGCAGAATGCATGCAGGTAGCAAATGGTGGACACTGATTGGTGCAGAGGCCATCACCTGATCATGTGCATCACCTACAAAATCCATGCTGCAATCTATTCAAAGCAGCTCAATCCATGTAGTGGAGAGAGAGAGAGAGAGAGAGAGAGAGAAAGAGAAACAGAGAGAAAGAAAAACAAACAAACACACATTCATCCATCCACACAGCAAACTGTATCCAGAATAGACAACATTCCCACAAAACAGGTATGTGAAGCATATATACATGCAACTGAATGTAATATTTGGTCCATAATAATGGGATAGATGATGTGGAATGATTTCTATGTGCCATCAGGTGTTGTTGTTGTAATGATATCCAGCTGAACAACTACTATAAACAATAGTGTCTGCCTCTGTGGACAGTGGGCCATACCTTTCAACTGTGCAGATCAGCACTGACTGACAAGATGCAAGCCATCATAGTGCATGTTGTGTACTGCAAGACATGTATATTAGTGTGGCCAATAGCTGGTGGTGGAAGAAATGCCATTATGGTGGACACATGAGTTTCAGAGCCCACCACTTGCATGACAGTCATGTTAATGTGTAATGTAGCATGCACAAATGCCATAGTTGTGTAATAGGCTTACCTGCAATCTGTCCCTATATATACCCCCCTAATGTTAGGCTGCATCCACATGTGACACCTGTCTGTGTTGTAGCAAGGCAG
>NC_056732.1:1342995496-1343055496 GCF_019279795.1 Protopterus annectens
AAAGATATCGATGTTCTCCATTTTTAGGAGTGCCTAGTGACTGTGAATGGCCACAAAAGCATTAATCCCTACACACACAGTCTCACAGTTGCCATTTCTGGGATTAGAACTTCTATCTAACTAGTATATCACACTATAGCATTACGCAGTTATAGCACACACCATGGATCTTATAGGGCTACTGTTTCACCAAAGGTGTATTTCAAGGTGAATGACATCAGCAGGCTTGCCAAAGTAGGGCAATGGGGAGTGCAGTGTGTGTGAATGAGCCATAAACCATTTATCTGGAAGCACATACACAACACTTAGTCACATACAGGTTTATATTTAACAGGAATGTGCATACAACTGCTAGACGAATAATGACTTGTACAGCCATGTTACACAGTTATCACAAGCACCACATATACTATAGTGCTGAAGGATACCCGAAGCAAATGTCTACAGTGATTGACATTTGCACATCATGTGGTTGTAGCCAATTGGATGTGTGCTGGGTGAGACAGGCCTCATGATGGGAAGCTCTTTGTCACTATCTGTCACTCTCTTCCACACATCTATTTATGTGTAAGTGTGGCCTATTATAGTGTGTTGTCCTTGGATATATGTGTGTATTCCTATCCGATGTGTGTGCAAAGCATGACTGGTGTGCAATGCAGAGTGTGTGCACAAACATCTGTGACTGTCAGATATGTATAGTCCACTGTTGTTGCCAGACATGGGCTTTATTTCTCTAAGTGTGGGGGCATGCCCAGTATTACATTCTGTACTGAATGTGTGAATCCATTCCAGGTAGGTTGTACTCCAGTGCAGGCTTTGGTGTTCTATACCTACAGCTAGCAACCTGTTTCTGCAGGATATCTGTAGATCGGTTGAAAATATGGGGTCACAATGGGCAAAGGATAGTGGGTTACTGTAAGTAATTGTGTCTGTGCTGCTTCTGCTACATGGTTTTGGTGTTAGCAGAGATGTTCAGACATATGTACTGTTTTACACTGTGATGTTTTATGTCATCAACTACTGTCAGGTATAGATATTTGCTTGCGGTAATTTCCTGGGGAACACAGGGTGAATGAAGCTGTGTCTAGTATTGTGGTCTGCAACCTACATATTCTCTCACAATCATGCCATTCTGGAGGGGGAGCTGCAGACACTTGCTGATGGGTCTGTGTAAATGGTTCAGCACCTTGGTACAGTGGTGGCTGAGGATCCCATGCTTGTACATCCATCGACATGACAGTATGGCCATATCCTGTTGTGGCCATACCTCACAGCTGTACAGATTCACACAGGTTACCCAGAGGCAGGGCTCATATTTCTGGTTATTACCACTTCATATTGTGGTTTACGAGCAGGTTTGTAGCCACCCATTCCTGTGTTTGCAGGCAGGGATAGTATGTGTACACAGCTGAGTTTCAGACTTCACATACTCCATGGCGTCCATGCTTCTACCCCCCCCCCCGTTATTCTATCCTCTTCCAAACATTATGCAAACGTTATCTGATAAGTATCCCTATAGTTATCACTTCATCCCAGCAGCATTTAGGGGTTGGTCCACAATTCATGCAGTAGGACATGGTGGACATGCTACTGGGATTTGTCAACATGGCCTTGCATTTGGGTTCTGTGGACTATGTTATGTTGTTATTTGAGAGTCCATGAAATAACATACATTGGCAGTACAGGTGAGACACAGGCCTTTGACATAGGACTGTAGGGCATTTGGTAGTGATGCAGGCCATCTCTAGCAGGCCGGTGCATTGTGTCACTCCTATAGTCCTAGGCTGCAAGCCACTATGTTCCCCTGGGGTGACAGGGTAGTTGTGCAAGGTGTTAATGTCAATAGTTTCTGTCTTTATTGATCCAGTGGTGTGGATTATGGCAGGGTGCTGCTTACAGCTAAGGGCACACCTGCATGGGACACCACTTCAGCATGCTGCATTCTGTCGCTATTCCCATACAGAGTTGGGGGTCATATTGTACTCATTCCCAACAGCAGGGATATGACCTGTGAGGTACCTGTGGCTGATGGTGGGGTGAGCTGAGTGCATGTGTGCTATGGAAGCTACTTTGCAGCTGACGCACAGATATAAGTGGGGCATTCCACCTATGCTGACTTGTGCAGGGACATCAGCAGTTTCTCAGTACTTCATACCTGTGGCTTTTGTGGTCTGCCAGTGTTTGGCCAGACAACATCAGTATTCCATGCTACACAGCCAACTAATGTGCTGCTAACCTGTATGTACAATTCCAAAGGTGTGGCCATTTGACAGTAACATTTTATACACTCTCTGTCTAGGGTACTTCCACCTGTGTACTGTTTGTATGTCTGGGCCCACATTCATGCCATGTTCATCTTTCAGATGGTGACAGATATTATATCCGAACAATTAGTATGGCTTACTGCTGGAATGTGTCTTGCTGGGATGCATTGTGTTTGGCACTGCAGTAGTGAGAACTTGGCCCTGTCATCAGCAGTACTGGCCATTGGCCACCAGGACACAACCCACCATGCCTACATGCTGACCACTTTCTCACAATATACAACACACAGCAACCTAACAGACACAGCCCTGCATATTGTACATGTGCTACAATCTATCCTGCTATTTTGGCCAGCTCAGGTAATCTGTGCTCCACTGTTATTATACCTACACATGCATGTTACTACATTTCTACATAGGATTGTGGGGGGGGGGCACACCTGACAACTGTACACATTTGCTATGACTGTACTGGTATTTCATGTACTCCATTTCATTCTGTATTCTGACCTATCATGCAGACTAGAGGCATATCAGTGTACTATACCTCTTAGGTTTTATTGACCTACATTTCAGTTTCAGATGTCTTACCCTTCAGGACTAACATCCCACTGCCTGGCCTGTTGTAGTCTGTCTGTTTAGGTCTGGAGGGGGGCTGTTCTCCATAGCCATCAATCAGAGGACTTAGCACAGCCTTTCTTTGTGTTTGTCTACACCTGTCCTGCTGGCTGAGACTGTTGTTGGGTATGTGAGCCTCACTGACATGCATGTGTGTGTCCTATGGACACACATTTGGCCCACCACATGTCTTGCAGTGGGTTTTGTCACCTTGTCTAGTATTGCCTACTTATGCTGACACCTGTATTTGTTAAGGATTTCATGCTGCCGATGTAGGTGTCTATTATCTGCTGGCATCCCATTCAGCCACATGATTCCCTGACATGCTCACATCCATACCATAGATACAGGTAGCAGAACATTCAACTCCATTCAGCAATCAGTAGTGAGTGTGACTTACCTTGTGGCTGTGTGAGTAGTGAGGATGGTTCTGGAGGGCTGACTATGCCAGATGCACATAGCACACTCCCTATACATGGTTAAGTAGAGGTACTGTTATGTTTGGCATCTCTTTTACTGTATGTGCAAGTCAGATTGAGGTGTCATTCCCTGGGTTCCTACCATGTCAGTATAGGTGCTATGCTTAGCCTCTTTGCCAAGGTCTGGGCATACTGGGCATGCCTCCTTCTGCCTACTGTGGCAGGCTCAGGTTGTTCCTCCTCTGAGTCACTCTGTGCCTGTGCAGGCCTTGTCAATGGTGGGGGGCTGTGTGGCCCTGCCCCATGCTGTTCCTGCTGCAGCTGTTTCTGCAGGATCGTATTGTGTAGCATTGCACATACGATGACAATTTGGGTACATGTAGCTGGTGAGTACTGCAAGGCTCCACCAGATATCTCCAGGCACCGGAACTGTGACTTGAGCATCCCAAACACATGCTCTATTATGATTCTGGTCTGTGCATGTGCCTCATTCTGGAGTTCTTGTTCGGGTGTGTGTGCATTTCTGATGGGTGTCATCAGCCACGGCTCCAGTGCGTAACCAGCATCCCCCACTAGGTGGCCATATGGGATGTCCGCAATGGCAAATCTCTGGTACAGCTGCATCATATGCCAGATGTTGGAGTTGTGATAGATTCCAAGGCTGCCAGCACACACATTCATTACAATGACCTGGGCATCGCACATGACCTGGCAGTTGATGGAGGGGAAGCCCTTGCGGTTTATGTAGACTCTACCCCACTCACTGGGGGGTGCTTAGATGTTTATGTGAATGCAGTCTATAGCACCCACTACCTTCTGCTATTTGGTTGAAGAGATGCGTATTGCTGGTCAACGCCTCACGGGTGTTGAGGAAATATATGTGTTCACCGGCATGTGCTGACATGGAATCCAGGAACTGGTGGAGTACCTTGGATGCTGATGCCTGTGAGATCCCCATGATATCCATAGTTGGCCTTTGGAAAGTACCTGTGGCTAGTATTCTTAAGCCTACACATATCTTGGTACACACTGGGATGGGTACCCCTCTGTTGGTTCTGTGTGTGAGTGTAGCCCCTGGTATATTGCCCTGGGTCTGTACACTCTTCTCCTTCTCCTCACTGTGGGTTGGTCGTCAGCATTCTCATCCTCACCACCCTTAGCCTCTTCTACATGTTGATTTATGACAGCAAATGCAGCCGCTATCATTTTGTTGCTTTTGTTAGGTAAAATTTCCCTATTTGTGTACACCAGGGGTGTAGAGTTTGTGGTAAAAACCAGAGGGAAAGATGTTTGCATAGTTTATAGTAGTGTGCTGGGCTGGGTTGCTGCCTGTGTAATTGGCTGATTCTGATACATTTCACCTGCCAGCTATGCTAGTTCTCCTTGATTGCCTTCCTACTGCTGTTTTCCCTTCCCATTGCCTTCCTGTCTAATCACCGAGGCACACCATGCAAACACAGTGCTCAGATGTGAACGGAGCTGCTATTTCCTGGTTTACTTTTTTTTGTTTAAAATCTGATGCGCAGTGTGCACACACGTTTTAGGCAATGTAAAGTGTGATTGGCAGCTTCAGACACACCCCCTTCCTTACCTCTGCTAAGCTAAGGGCAAACCCAAGCCACAGAGCTCCAATAAGCTTACAGTATGCCTGACACAGCCCTCTGTGATGTCAGCTAACTCTTAGGCTTGCACCATGGTTTTCCTGCACCTACACGGTTAGGTGCAGGTTAGCCATGAGGGGAAATCTGTGATTCAGTATCATACCCCTCATTTGCATAGAATTGCCTGCTAATGCCTAGTTACAAGTCTGACACTGAGTCTTCCCCCTTAGCAATCACTATTCACTGACCTTGTTGTCCTCTGCCTGCCATTGACTATAATGGCAATATTGTGATCTTGCAGAAAAAGCTTTTTTCAGTGTTTTACTTTTATTTTCCAGCCGATCCAGCTTGGGCGTCGCTGCCCTATGCTTAAACGGCCAAAATCGGTCAAAAAAAAATGTTATTTTATTTTGCAACTGTTTTCCATGCCAATGGCCATATATTTGGCCACTGACATGTTTTTGACATTATATACACCCTTTATTTGGAGATGTCATGGCTCCATTTTGTAGTTTGCAGCAATGTACTTGGTCACTAACCGAGTATATTTCTGCAGGTTACACTAATCCTGCACGGATGGCTGCCAGTTTCCTGGATCACAAATTCACCTCATTTGCATAGTTTTCACCTGCAAATGGGGTAATTAGCATACAGGAGCTGTGTCCATGCAAGAATAGTGCAGGAGCACTCGTGCACGTCCCAGGAGCTTGTTCCTGGATCTCTCGGCGGCCATATTGCTTCCAGCAGCTCCTGCACTATTACTGCATGCCATGCAGAGCTTGCTGAATCCTGGGGAATGTCTTGCACACCTTACCTGCATTTCTAAGTTAGATTATGTAAACTTGCTGTAATTAACACACATTTAAATGCTGAAGGTAAGGCATTGAATAGGGCATTTCTCACTATCAATTATGTTGGTCATTCATTGCTACTTTAAAACACCATCTCCTCAATACCTAGGTTGTGGTGGCTAACTTAGGCCAGACATCTTATATATTCAGTTACTATTTTGTAATATACAATATATACATTATACAATTATTATAATGCTATATAATTTGTGGCTTACTCAAACCAAAGCCTTTTTAAAGCTGTCTGCCTGTAGTAAAAATAATTAGTAAGTTAATACCTACAGTTTATGAAATTCTCTGACAATGCAAATATGTTCTTATCTGTATGTGATATCTGTCTATCTAGATGCACTATTTTGTAATAACTGACTGCTTTATACAATTATCATAATGCTATATAATTTGTGGCTTACTCAAACCAAAGCTTTTTTAAAGCTGTCTGCCTGTAGTAAAATAATTAGTAAGTTAACACCTACAGTTTATGAAATTCTCTGACAATGCAACTATGTTATCTGTATGTGATATCTGTCTATCTAGATACACTATTTTGTAATAACTGCCTGCTTTATACAATTATCATAATTTTATATAATTTGTAGCTTACTCAAACCAAAGCCTTTTTAAAGCTGCCTGCCTGTAGTAAAAATAATTAGTAAGTTAATACCTACAGTTTATGAAATTCTCTGACAATGCAAATATGTTCTTATCTGCATGGGATATCTGTCTATCTAGATACACATATGTATGCATATCTATTTGCATGTGTATATATATTTTTGCATAGTTACATTTTTATATGTATACTTACATACATTTTTCACTCATATATTTGTATTTATACACAAAAGTATGTCTGCACATAAACGTCACATATTTGCATACAGATGCATTTCTGTTTATGTATATGTTTATGCCTATTCATACCTTTGGAGTATGTATAGTTACATATTTACATTTACACATTAATTTCTTCTTGCATTTAGCTTCATGTATGCAGTAGTAATCTAACTTGATTTTACAACCTATTTTTGGTAAAATTTAAAAAATAAAATGTTAAAATACTTGCTGTAGAACTCTGACCTTTTCTTCCTCACCTGCTCAACTCACTCAGAAAACGTTTGAGGCATGTGCATCTGTAGGCCATCAAACCTGTGCTAGTACTAGGTCCCAGAGTGGGTGATCCCTGTCAGGGATGACAGGTGCTCACCATTTTTTCATTCAGTGCTGGGTATGTTTCTTTTGACCTTGTCCAAGTACGACTTCTGCAAGAGGTAGGCCATGATTTTTGTCTGCTTATCAGACCAGATTGGAACTTTCTTCACAGTTGTTGCCATCTTTCAAAGTGCGAGTACCAAATTGAAGTAAGTACTGGCTTGGGATTCACACGATTGGAAAAACACCCTCTGGTATGACATCACCATAACCAAAACAAGTTCCATTTAAAGCCATTAACTTTTGAAATGCTACTATTGGCAAGTTTAGTTTTACCAAACAGCTTTATCACATAGATATGTTTTTTTAAGGAACAGTTTTAATTTTTTGTCAATAGCAAATGAACATTGGTTATTAAATCATTGTTTTTTCAATTGCTTTTATGTGTTTTTGCTTCTTTGCAGCACTACTGAAATCTTTATCTGCACAACTGACTTTAAGTTCATGAATTACTTATTTTTACAAGCATGGTTGTCTTGATTATTGCATTGGTACATAATGATTTTCTTTCACATTACTTTATAAATAAATATTCATGTTGGTGTTACTTTGCTATAATACAACCTACTGAGTGTTTTGAAGTGATAAGGTGTGCCACAATTAAACAATCTAAATGCTGTTAACTCCATTTTTCCTTTTCATCTGTAGGGAAATCTGTAATATATTATACATATTCAAGCATTCCCAGCTTGGCTCACCGCTGGCTAGCTCAACTTGTCACTCAAAACAAGAAAATAACCAGCAAAAACTGTATAAATGCAGTCAATGGCTAGACAATACAACAAAGAAAAAACATCAAAGCCGGACCCATAAAGCCAAGAGAAAATAACTTTAATAACACTTCAAGTAAAATTCCGCAAAGCTTTCAGATGTAACCACAACACTCTTTTTAAGTACACAAGAAGACACAGCCTACCTATCAAAATGCTTAAATAATTACATAATTATCTCCTTAAAGCAATACATTCTCAGTGCATGCTTAAGAATTATATTACTTTACAAAAACATTTAAAATACGGTTTAAACTTTAAAATAAAGTAGTTACAGTTTCACCAGTTTTGCTTTTAATATAGGTTTGAGGCTAATAGCTGCATTAAGTCTTGGAATTTTGTCTGCATGTAGTTGTAAAATTCATTTATACTTAGCAACTTCAAGCTTATTGTTAGTGTTACCCCCTTATATTAGTTTTCAGTGCTTGCAACACCTTAAATTTAAACCTATGAATAATGCCCCTTTCTATACAACGTTTAGACAAAGCATTAGTTAAAACATTCCTCCTTATATGAGACGTGTTCTGTAATTCTATCTTTCAATTTTCTCACACATTTTCCCACATAAAATGCTGAACACTCTGAGCAGGCAGCAAGATACACTATATTTTCTGTAACACAGGTGGCAAAGCATCGTATTTCATATCTTTTATTTGTAACTGCATGCAGAAAATGTGTTTTTTTGCTTATATACTTAGAATTCACACAATTGAAATAAGGGAGGGGAACCTACCTTTGAACTTTTAGTCACTTTATTTACAAGTCTGTAATTAACCTCTTACATAGTCTTTGCTTCAAATTTTTCATTTTTTGTATGCAAAATGAAGTGTATTTCATATCATATTACTTAATTCAGGATGTGCACTTAGGATTGTCCAATTATTGCAAATGATTTCTTGGACGCCCTTTGTCTTGATATTGTAACTAGTAATATATCTATTAACACTGCTGTCGGTGCATTGCACGCTCACCATGCTATTCTCATTACTGTTTCTAAAATATGGTTTAGCTAGACTAGTTCTCTTACTGTCTACCTAATTTTGTGTCATTCAAAAGGGGATATTCATAACATCTTGTCTGAAATTCTTGATGCATTTCTAAGATTTGTTTATTATATGTTTGATCATTTGTATTAAGCCTACTCATTCTAAAATGTTGGCTTCGTACAATGCCCTTAAACACATGCTGGGGATACATACTATGACTATGCATTTATCTATTCCAGTGCACACATCTCTATATTCATATCTTCTTTTACAATGTTAATATCATGAAAGTTAATTTCTTTCCTTGCAAATTTCATTTTATACTTAAGAAAATGAGTACTGTTGTCAAGGTATGTAAAAAATTCTAGTAGGTTCTCTTCACTACCTCTCTAAATTAAAAACATATCATCTACAAAAATGCTTATAAAAAGATACAACCTGAGTTAAATAGTATATGCTTGCATATATGTTTGCAACTGATATCCCCACTGTCACTCCAGAGACCTGATGAAAAAGCTATTGCTCAAATAAAATACATTACTATTCAAAACTGTAGCTGAAAGGGAACATATAGTTTCTATTTGTCCTGCTCCTAACTCACTATTAGAACACAGGACTTAATGGGTTTAGGTCAACTTGTCCACAGCTACCCAAAGTCTACTTACATGAATCTGTTGAGATACACATTCATGTATCACTCGGATTCATAAAGCTAAGCGTAACTCAGCCTAATTTGCATACAAAATCTGTAAATTAGCCTGATTTTATGTGAATAAGATTAATACCTCCATATTTAGTTGCGATTAGGTAGCAAGTTTATCAACTAAGATAAAATTAACAAAAAGGTTACAAATTATTAGGAAACATGCACACTGAATTAATAGAACAATTATTATTAGGAGAACTGTGTTTTTCTTTGATGTATCTATCAGATGCAATTTATTCATCTTAATGATGATGTGTCATTCATAAATGAGAATTCTTTACAGTAGCACTGATTGAAATACATTATTTTTACATTTATAGATTATGCTGTGCAGGGTAGTATAACACAATTTGAAATCAATGAATTAAGATATACTGCATTTTCCCCAATGTTTTGTGTATTAAGGTACATGTTGCTTTACTGTGGCATTTATGAATGTCAGTCATGAATTAAATATTTTGCTATTATAAATAGAGAAAAGTGGTAGGGGAACTATTTCAACTCTGTTTTCAATGGTATAAGATGGTAGTGTAATGATGTGCTTGCAATGCTATTATGCATTTCCGGATGATTCTGTACATGTCAATACTACACACTTTTTTCAGCATGAAAATTGGATAGCAGTAGTATAAATGTTTTTTATATTCAATTCATTGAATCATTGTGTCAGAAACGAGCATGCTTTCAGTGCTATGTTGTTTCAATGATGAGTGGACCAAGCCTCAATACATTACTTTTGCATGTTATTTAGGTAAATGACTGATTAAACAGCAAGGATCCAGGCAGAGCAAAGACAATTTTGGCCATGTGGAGAACCATATCCTCATGACAGCCCTTTGAAAATCTGGCATATTCCTTTTTGGAAAGAGGGGACTCAAACAAGCTGAGATGGCAAAGGTCTGGAACCAAGTGGTTATGGATATAGTTGCAGTTGGTGGAACGAAATGTACATTAACAATGAGCAAGGAGAGGGCCAGTGATATGACTTATTATAGAAGCAATAAAGTAGGTCATAGACAACCTCCAAACACCAGACCCATCTTAGCTTTGATTCATCAAGGGCAGGTCATGCTTGCTGAACCTGGTGGAGTGTTTTTTTGAAAAAGTCACCAAAGCAGTGGATGAAGGTAAAGTGGTGCACACTATATATCTTAATCTGGCTAAATTTGTTGACACAATCCCTTATGCTGGCATAGTAGGAAAGCTAAATAAAATGTAAATAAACTCCTTTGTCACCCTCTGTGGTACCACCTGGCTCTCAGATAGTATGCAGGAAGTCAAAACAGGGGTGCTTATCTTCACAAATAGACCATTCACCATTGGAGTCCCCCAGGGTTCTGTAATGCAATTTCTCCTGTTTGGCGTCTACTTCTCTGAAGTAAAAGCCAATACCAAAGGTCTCTGGCTGACTAAGTTTCCCAAATGACTTAGCCATCCAACAGGAAGACTTATCCAAAATAAACAACTGGTGCCTAAACCAATCATTGAAAATAAATTCCAAAAAATGCATTATTGCATCCTTTGGGAAATAAACTTCCTGGGGAACTACCACACTGACAGTTGTTTGTGATTTGGGAACTTATGTGTACAGTGACCTAATTTTCAACCAACATGTATTCATTGTCATAAGAAAGCTGTTCTATATTGTGTAGCTTATAAACAAAGGTAATGTGTCTAGATCTAGGGATGCTATTTTCCTGATTTACTCAGCCCTTATTAAGCCAATCATTGAGTATAATGCCTCCATTGGCATGTATCTGTCCTGACACATGTAACAGCTGGACACCCACAGAGATACCATCCAGAAAGAATACAAGGTATAAACAATATATCCTACTGGATTGACTCAAAGCCCTGTCACTATAATTGCTATCCTATAGACTGTTAGGAGGCAACCTGTGTCTGACATACAAGGCATTCTCTGACCCAATCTAGATGGATTTACTGCCCATCAGCAAGTCAAATGGCATCAGAAATACTCAGTTTAGGGATCAAAACCTCTTCTAAAGCATCAGCAGAATGTTTTGTAGGGACAGGTATATCCTGCAGAGGATACTGCTGCTCTGGAACAGACTCCATATCCACATAAGACAGAGCTCATTCTTGTCTATACTGAAACACAACATGGGATCTCTGGATGGGAAACAGAAAAATTACCCCAGGACTACCCCCTGTACTACTAATGGACAGAGTCAGCTTCTAAATGATTTATCCCATTTATGTGTCCCCCTCAAATTATCTATGATATAGATCCCAGTTAATCTCACTGGGTGTAATATATAACTAGCACCCACAGGATGGCTAAGACCAATGTAACACCAAATGGGATAAATTAATTCAAGAACCAAAAGGGAAATTGGCTAGGCTTAAAAAGGCCTGCAAGAGCATCTAGACTAGTATTCACATATGAACCTATGAACCTATGAAGCTATGAACCTATGGACATGCCAGATCAAAGGTAAATCAGAACACAGTTGCCACAGCACTAGTGGTGAGACTTCAAACACTTATTCCTTTAACACTTGATGCGGCATACCTCCTCTCCATTTGGTGGAATGATTATGCAAATGATGACAATGGCACAGGCATAATCAGAGATGGTATGGATACTGGCTACTACCCACATCTGCAACATCAACAGGCACTTAGGCAGGAGGGTTATTTGCACTTCTGTAACATATTTACATAGAGAAATGAGTACTCAGGTGAAATGTAACACATGATAATTACTAGTAACAGGTGAACCCTCTGCTTCTGCAGATAATGAGATTGAATAGAGAGTACATGATAAGAATCCTCCACACCTCATTACACAGCATACAGTAGTGTACTCCAGTATCTGAGTAGTAATGCAAATTTAGTGTACTACAGTATCTGAGTAGTAATTCAGTTAATTAGTTCTTCACATGGGTAGCAGCAGAAATGAACAGTTCAACTATATCAGTAAATTTAGAGCTTATCAACAGCAAAATATCTGATGATGACAATAATACAGTTATATTTATGAGATAGCTGGAGGAAAGTGTCACATGTGACAAGTTTAATGACAGGATCTCGTGCCCCATGACAGGTAAATAATGCTGCAGCAAATGGCATTGGATCACAAAGACAGGTACATGGGGACATTACACTACAAGTTGTAAAGGGAAAAACCTCATGTACCTCAACACCACTATCTCCAGACCCACAAGGACACCTTCTTGATGATGGCAGAAATTCAGAGGTAACAATGCAGGCATATGTAATGGCTACCTTAGGAAAAGCATGAAATATTGGCTGCCTAGCAGTCAAATGTGCCATAGGATTGTTAAGACTCAGTGCACTGCCACAGAGACTCAGCTGGAAATGGTCAGAGTCCTCCAGGGTGTGCGCGAGGATTACAGCTCTACATGGATATAGCAGAGAGTAGGGATAATGCCATGATCACATTGAACCATAGTATGGTAGCTAACCAAGTGTCCTTGTCCTTCTTCATTTATACAATAGTGAGGTTTTAACAGACTCAAATAGGAGTCAATGCTGGAAGGGGAAGAGGATATGGTACTATCTGGACACTTAGGGGGCATATCACATCATACTGCAAGTGCTTCACAAGATGATAGTGGAAATAGTAGGGGAGAACAAATATAACAGAGTTTGTAGAAGCCACATCAGCATTCATGTACATGTAGCAGAACCCAGTGGTGGCTGGTGACTTCAAATTAAAGGGGGACTGCAGGAGACAGCTGAATGGGTGGGGCCAATATGAAGGGATGTGACCAACTAGAAAGGGGTGGAGCTATGCTCAAAACCACAACAAATGGAACTTTAATTAAATACGCTGCCTTGGGTACCAAACCGTCATTATGAGAGTCCAATCAAGACAAAATGAAGTGTAGAAGAAAAAAATATTTTAATGCATTGGCTACATGACAGCTTACTTAATATCTAGAGGGAAACAAAAAAGGTTGTGAGGCATGAAAAAATAAATTACTTTTTAAATACATTACTGGAATGCCAGTCAAAATCAAGTATAAAAAAAAACAAGCAGCACTCAACTCAAACCACTTCTCCTTGCATTGCAGTTCTAATTATAATTTATATTCAACTTTATAAAAGTACCAAGTAACATGCTGAAAGTAGCAATCTCTGTGATATACCCACTTGTAAAAATGTTTCTTATCCAGAAAAGACCTGCTGCCTAACAACAACTATCTACATGTTTCATGGGGAAGACATGATCAAAGTAAAAAATGAACAGCAAACAAGAAACAAGTTCAAGATAAATTGCTTAAAGGATTACTGCACAGGTTCGGGACCACACATGATAGATTGGCATTCTGTTTAGTTTACGGCTAAAGCCTGCAAAGATGACTATAAGTCTCCAACAAATGTAATGAGCTTCTGAAAGTACTGTAATCCTGTCCTTTATTACAAATACTGTCATATGCATTTCAATACCTAAGGCTTATACTTTATCTAGTTATGTAAATGTTCTCTGCGTGGCAACAACAAAAAGGCTTTCAATGTTGGTAATTCTTTAACAGTATGCTTATTAAAGCTTTCTTGCATCTTACAATCTCTGACAAGCTTACCTGATGGTCATTAAAGCATAGCTGCTTAAACACAAAGCAACAGAGCACTGCAACAGCATGCATTTTCTGAATAATAAGAAACATAAATCAACAGTATAAAAATATGACAGAAAACCAGAACATTCTGCAAACACAAGGACAGATGAAAAGCCACTGTCATACTTGTGTCTACCTTGGATGGGGGAATACTTTGCACACTTACACTGCCTAACTGCTCTTTGCCTTGCCAGAGATGGTCTGCACCTGTCACCCCTGGGATTCAGGTTACTGGCTAAAGCTCATGCCACCCCTATAGTGCCTTTTTTAGACAAGGTTCAGAGCACAAAACCACTACCGTAACAGGTACAAGCATGCAAAATCTGAAGGACATGCTACTCAATGCTAGAAGGCTAAACCTCAAAATGCAGTCTCTTGAGGCACTCCTAAAAAATGGAGAACAGTGATATCTGTGCATTAACTGAGACCTGATTCAAGGCTCTAGAGAGCATACCTGCATTACCAGGCTACAACTCTTACCACACTTTTCGGCTACCAAACCAAGACCAAAACACTAAAGGTGGAGGAGTGTTCATATTCACCAAGGATATTCACACCTCCAGGCTAGTTGCCCATAACAATGCATCTGAAATTCTCTAGGTGCAACTAACACTAGGTAAGACTGCAATTCAAATTGTAGCTTGCTACAGATCCCCCAGCATGCCCCAAGATTCTCACTACACCTTTCTAAACATATTAGAGAATATTAATATACAACCAAACATCCTAATACTGGGTGATTTCAACTACCCTGCCATTAACTGGGAAAACTACTCGGGTACCAACACCTTTTCCCAACGGTTCTTGGAATTCATAAATTCCAGCGCCCTGGATCAACTAATCCATTGTCCCACCAGGGGCTCCAATATCCTAGACCTGGTCATTACCAACATGGGAGATAGATGCTCCACACCAGTGGTCACCCCCTCATTGGTCAGGTCTGACCATAAGCTAATCACCCTTGACATCCACATCCCCCCCCCCAGTAAGAAAACCTCCGTAAAAAACGTCTCCAAAGCCAACTTCATGATACTCAAGTTAGAATTGACAAACTTCATGACACTCATGCAGATGGGAGCTGAATGTTCGACTGTTGAATCCTACACTAAGGCACTGTATGAGCACATCCACTCATGCATGAATCGTGCCATCCCAAATAGAACCAAGATGCTCTCCTTCAAAAACAAGGAAGTCAATCTGGTGATCCCCTGCCATAAACAAACTATAAAACAGAAGGAAGAAACTGTTGCAGAAAAGAGGAAAATCCCAGGATGCAAAAAAATCCCTTACCAGCCTCAGTAAGAAGATGAGATCTCTCATAAACTCCTCCAAAGCTAGTTACAAAAATAAAATTGCCAAAGATTCCAAAGACAACCACAAGGCATTCTATAGTTATGTCAAGAATCTAAATGGCAATGCTCAGATCTGCCCTGAGTGACAACAGAATGGCATTAAATATACTGATCCCTAGGATATTGCCAATATCCTGGCAGATCGATTTAGTGCCAACTTCACCCCCGATTGCCCCCTAAAGGGCCCATCACAATACCAAAAGATTGCCAAATTCCGGTAATCACAGAGACACAGGTAGAAACTGCACTCTCCAAAGCTAAGAATACAGCATCCATGGGATCAGATGACATCCTGGGCTGTGTACTACATGAACTACAAAATGAACCGGCACCTCAACTAAATGTCATGTTTAATCATAGCCTTACCTCAGGCTTCATGCCCACTGAGTGGCGTACAGCTACAGTTATCCCACTCCACAAGGGGGGATCCACCTTGGATCCTGGGAACTACTGTCTCATCGGTCTGACGAGCCTGATCTGCAAGGACATGGAACACATTATCATGGAACTTATAGACAAAGACATTGGCAACCTTCAAACACTGGACCCCACCCAGTTTGGGTTCATGAAGGGCCGATCTTGTCTCCTGAACCTGATTGACTTCTTTGAATCAGTCTCCAGAGCTGTGGATGAGGGTAAGGCGGTCTACACAAGCCTATCTGGCCCACACCAAGGCCTTCGACACCATCCCCCACTCTGGAATCATAGATAAACTTACTAAGCTGGGCATAAATCCCTACGTCACTTGATGGATTGCCAACTGGCTTACTGACAGAACCCAGACTGTAAAAGTAGCCAACTCCAAATTCAGCTCCAGACAAGTGACAAGTGGAGTACCTCAGGGTTCAGTCCTGGGACCGCTCTTGTTTGGCATCTACTTCTCTGAAGTACAGGCCAACACTAAGGGACTCTGGCTAACAAAGTTCGCAGATGACTGCAAACCGGGAGCAGTTATTGAATCCCCAAATGGTGTGAATATTCTACAAAAGGCCCTTACAGAAACAGATGCTTGGTGCCAGAGCCATGGGCTCAAGCTTAATGCCAAGAAATGTATAGTTATCCCCTTTGGGAAAAAGCATGTTCCCATGAGTTATTACATAAGTGGCAGTACACTAAACACCGAAAGTGTGATGAGAGACTTAGGGACACAGGTGGACAGTGGTCTCACCTTCGATAACTACATCACCACAACAGTCAGAAAATCCTTCTATGTGGTACACCTCATCACTAAGGGCTTTTCATCCAGAAAAAAAGGAGGTCATTGTCCCACTGTACTCATCCCTCATTAGACCCGTTATAGAGTACAATGCCCCCTTTGGTATGTACCTCACAAAACATCTGCAACTGATGGAAAGGCCACATAAATACCTCACTGAAAGAATCACAGGCCTAAAGCAGATGCCTTATGCTGACCATCTAAAAAAACTCCAGCTTTACTCTGTGTCATAGCGTCTACTCAGAGGCGATCTCTGCTTAACATACAAGGCCATGTCAAACCCTGAGCTGTTGGACATGCTCCACTTAAAGAAATCCCAATCCCTCAGAGCCACACAGGGATCTAAACCTTGTAATCACAATGAACAAAACATGCTGGAGGGATAGGTTCCTGACCCAGAGACTCCCCATACTCTGGAATAGACTGCCCATTCATGTCAAGCAGAACGCCTCCTTGACCCTCTTCAAAAGGAACCTTGACGATTGGATGGGAGAGAGGAAATTTACCCTGGGGATCACATCAGTCGCCCTACTAGACAGGGGTGCAGGGAAGTAAATATTGTGGGAAGAAATATCCAGGGATTTGTTATGGCTAGGCTTGTATAGGCCCTAGGCCCAATAGCCTAGTACCAACCTATGAACCTATGAACCTATATGTCTCTGGCTGATGGTATTGGGTCTGACACTCACACCTGTCAACCTCATAGCAAGAAATCTAGACAAAGCCATACACAGAAGTGGGACAAAGGCCCAAAAATAAGGAAAATTTTTAAATATTGCTCTTATAAACTTCGAAAGATAATAGAATAGTAGTAGGTCTTGCGTTAGTATGAATTTTCTGAAGGGTATGAGATCTGAAACTCAAATGTCTGCCATTATTTTCTAACTTCAGTCTTTAATGATTTGCCACTAATTTGACAGAAAACCACAATTTTATGAAAATGGACCAAAAATGTGATGCAAAAATATAAAATTGCCACACAATACAGCTGGGGAACCTGTCAAAGAAGGGACACCTTTTTAATATTAGTACTGTTAACTTGAGCAGCTGACAAAATAAGAGAATCTGCATGCATTTCTGAAATAAAAGTAATCTATAACTCTGATCATTACAGTTATTTATAATTGTAAACCCTCCACGTTTTCTTCCAAAATTGCCATTGTGAATGAGGGATTATTAGGGGGAGAGCAACATTTTGAGCCAAAATTGGGGACAGTTGAGAGGTTTGGATATTCCTAATTCTATAAAGCAATTTATTTGCATGTACCTCTCAACCTCTTAATGCAGGAAATCTGGACAAGGCCAAATATATTGGGGGAACATACAAACAGTACTAAAATTGCTCTTATATAAACTTAGGTCTTGCTTAAGCATGTATTTTTCCTGAAGGTTATGATGTCTGAAACACAATGTCTGTCATTATTTAGTGACTTAATTCCTAAATGAGTTGCCAGAAAACCACAAATTTTATGAGGAACAAACCAAAAATAAGAAGCAAAAATCTATTCATTCTGCAAAAATCTGGACAGTTGAGAGGTATAGTTCAACCGGTGCTGTCTTTGAGTTTGCTGCCCTTCCCCCCCTCACAAAATCATGGTCGAATGGAGCTTCCCCCCTGAAGCCATTCCAATGTCCCATTCCTTGGCTATTTTGCCCCATTTACTATAAACACTGTAATGTGCATACTGCTTTACTTCTGTGATGATTTGGATTTCATTTGAAAGTTTTATTTTGCATTTTACAGCACAAACACTAATAGATATCTGCTAAACAAACTAATGCAGTCGCACAATGAAAATAGTCTTAGCATTAAAACTTCTCTGCCCTTGAAACTCACATTCATTGAAACAGCATTGAAACCCACATTCAAAGAAAATACATTTTGCCAGTGGCAGATAAAGATTAACTTTGGGCTGTTTTCAAATCACAGGCCTCTTGCAAACAAAACATACACATGCTCTTTGATACACCTTCCTGATTGCATTAAATGATATTCCTTGTACAATACAGTGCAGTTTTAGAGGGTGTTTTAATTTTTTTGTTTTGAATATTTTTTCCAGTAAACAATGAAACAAAATGCATGCACCAATAATGACAAAACTGCCCAATTCAGAACATTTCCATCATAAAAGTCTACTCAAACTTCTACAGTCCACCAGTATCAGTAAATATGCACAATCTCTGAAGAAGTAAAAGTCATCTAAATAATTCCACATTAAAGAGATCTGTAACTAATGAAGAGGTTGCTGCTAGCAAACATTTTTATATTTCATTGTTTCATCTACAAATAAAGTGCCTGTTGCCCTTGAGGAATAAATTGCCTATGTTACATTAAAAAAGATAAGCTAGTAATATTGCAATAGGGAATGAATGGCAAACTGATAACAGGTTCATAGTTACTAGGTATCTTTGCCAAAAAGGACTGCATCATCCACCCCCTTTACAACACAGTACAGTATCAGCAATGCATCTACTTACTGTGGGAGTAGAACCCACGGCCTTCTGCATCAAAAGCCAGTACATTACCTGTTGTGCTATTAACAAGGCAAGCTGATGCACCATAAGCAGCACTAAACTTTTGTTCCCCTCCAGCTCTAAGCTCCTTGCAAAATCTACTCGACACTCAGCTGTATCTCTAAACTTTCCAGCACAAGAAATCTGGAAAAAGCCAAAATTTATTGGGGGGGGGGCAAATTCCTCAAAACCAGGGACACATTTTAAACATTGCTTATATAATGTTGGAAAGTTGCTAGAATAAAATGCTGTGTTAGTACCATACATTTCACTGTCAAGTCTTGAACCCAGGACCCTGTGCAAAATAGTCAGAGCAACATACCACTATGCCAAATCAGCTGTGTTGTGAAAGAAAGGAAGACAGAAACTTAAATGGCTGCCATTTAGCGAATTCAGTTCTCACCATAGCTGTCAACCTCTTAGCACAAAACACCTGAACAAAGCCAATAATGGGGGAACATCCCCAAACATATTCAGTGAATTCAGTTCTCACCATAGTCTCAACCTCTTAGCAAAAAACACCTGGACAAAGCCAGTAATGGGGGAACACAGGCCCCAAGCATGTTTAGTGAATTCAGTTCTCACCATAGCGCTCAACCTTAGCCCAAAAACCTGGACAAAGCCAATAATGGGAGAATACAGTCCTAAAAATAGGGACAAATTTCAAATATCCATCTTATAAACTTAAAAAATTGCTAGAATAAAATGTTTTGTGTTGCCATGTACTTTCTAAAGAATATGAAGTCTGAAATTCAAATGCCTGTCATTTTTATTTATTTAACATTTGTTAACCAGGAAAGTCTGACTTGGAATAAAGGCCAGTTTTCATCAGAGGCCCAGGGAGAAACACTCCAAACACATGTCTTTGTAAGATGGGATGACACCAGATCACCCAGAAGAAACCCACACAAACACAGGGATGACATGCAGAATCCACACAAAAGGCACCCCAGCTAAGAATCAAACCAGAGAACCTACAGCTGTCCGGCAACAATGTTATCACTGTACTACTGCACTACTAACTGTGAAAAGAAACACAAATACAGAAACCACAGATTTTTATGAGGAACAGAACAAATATGAGGCAAAAATCTGCAAAATTTTCACAAATGGTGGTGGGTAGGGAATTCATGCTCTTACCACCTGGGCTCAAGCTACAGGGTTCAAGTCTGTGGTATTCTCTGCCCACCATCATGCAAGTGGGGCATTTTACACACACACACACACACACACACACACACACACACACACACACACACACACACACACACACACACACGCGCACACACACACACTGTCACTGCTTCACCCTCAATACTCCACAAATTATAATTTCCATTTCTGAGGGTACAACTTGGTTTGTATGACATAATAAATTCCTCTGATGTGCAGTACCTAACGAGAGAACAGTAAATCATTTCTAATATGTCATACTTAAAACTGACTAAACATTACATTAAAAAAGAATGTGATATATTTTCCATTTTAGTGCAAGGCATGATCTTATGCTAAATGCACATTTAAAGATTGTAATGCCAAACCTGCTTCTTCTTCAAAAGCTTAAAACAGCTCCAGAGTTTCAGGCAACAAATAAAAATATACCTTTGCTTCATCTGTACCTTCAACCATCTGTCTCAGTCTTTGAGCAAGACATTAATACCCACAAGAAAGAGTCATGGGGAGTGTGGGTATCCCTGTCACATGCCTCCTTTCATCTTAGTTTCAAACACATCCTGGGAGCCTTACACAATGATTTGTACATTCAAAAGTTTATGTGTTTGAAAGTATAGAAAATTGCTTCAGCTACAGCTACCAGGAATTATTTTACTTCAAGAAAACAGCAGAAAATTACAAGCTATGGATTCAGATATTTGATTTTTCATTAAAATGGCAGTTAACATTTTTAATTTTCATGACATGAAAAAATCAACATAGCAGCAATATGAGAGAAATTCAGAAATTACAGCGAGTCTAGAAAGAATTTATCACTTATTCAACGTTTTTCCTTGGTAGACATATACAAGCTATTAGTTCTTATGTAGCTGGGTGAAGAAAAGAGCCAAACACTGTGAATATGGTGAGCTATATGATTTATTAATAAGAAACAGAATTAAAAAAAAAGTTACTGGTATAAAAAATTATGCCACTATGGACAGACTATTTAAACTTGACCCTATCAAAATTCTGAATTTGTGGAGAGTGACATTAATTGTACACTATTAAAAGAATTAACCAAGACAGTGTGTGTGTGTGTGTGTGTGTGTGTGTGTGTGTGTGTGTGTGTGTGTGTGTAAAATATAAATTATCAGTGAAATAAACAGGCTAACTTGAGAAATATGGTGAGAATGATTTGCAATGTAATGGATGAGAAAATTAGGACAAATTGAGAATGGAGAAAAGAGATGATTTACAGACCAAGAGAAAAAAAAATTATATTTTACATTTAATCCTCGTGTAGGAGGTGTGGCTATAAACATAAGAGGAACCACTGTATCATGTGATGTAGAATCTGTATATAAAGGGGCATTTTTTAAAGATGTGTAAGATGAAGCAATGTTTGTTCAAATGTTTGTATGTTGTGGAACATACATTTGGAAATGAGCTGGTTCTGGGTGCTAATGAAGTGAACACTTGTTACAATAAAGTCTGAATGCATCTGCAGCATAATGACAAACATGCAAGTCAGACTGTTGTCAGGAAATAATGAGATTGTATAAGCAACATTTTTAATTTAAAGTAGAAAAAAGCGCAAAATGCAGTATTTTGTCTAAAGATACTTTTAACATTTTGGAATACAAAGGTAATGAAGAGAGAGCTGAGTGGATGTTATTATCAAGAGGAACCATTACACCAAATATTAGTGCACAGATATGAAAACATGAAGCACAAAGTTTTTTCCATCTTACAGCACTTAAGTAAATTATCTTAGTATTTATTTATTGTTTGTTTGTTTGCACTGTGAGAAGATAAGAATGGAAAAACAAATTCATGATGTAAAAATATTTTTTTGTATGTAGAATCAATCACACACTGACAAAGAGATCTCAGATACCATACCGATCCATGACTCTGTTTATTTATTTATAGGGTTAAGACAATTGTTTGGAGAATTTCATATAAAAGTAAAACCAGATGCAATGCAAGTGCTACCTTCTTTTACGAAAGTACTTTTATATTGTGGAAGTAAAGCAGAGCAGAAACTGAAATGAAAGGAAAGCTCTAGAGCAATTACAAAGAACAGTTACAGACAATGAATGGATGGATAGTATACTTATTGCTTTGAAACAAGAGATGTACATTTTATTTATCTGAAAGATCCAAATGATGTGATTAAAAGAGAGAATGTTCATCAAGTGCAGTCTTAAAAGTTGTCTCAACATTGCCAAATGCTTAATTTGTTTTTTTCAGTGCTAGATGCTAACTAGAGGCATTAACAGGTAAGGTTATATGAAACAAGCTCCACGTTTAGGGAGACCCAGATTGCCTTGACTTCTATTTAACATTTCATCATCACCAAAAGTATCTCAAAGAACTATTGCATAAATATTACAATGTCTTAATGAATACATTTAATGATCTATCAGTGTAGAAGAAGTAGACATGAGAAGTGCAGAAAAAGATACCATTATATCTGGTAAAATGATTAATGCAAAATAATTTCAAATTAAATAAGTCTCAATATAAAATGGGTGATGGGAAAGAGTAGTGGAAGCTAGTTTAAGGAGGGAGGTGATGATCAGTGATCAGCAGTATGATTTCTTGCCAGGAAAGAGCACTACAGATGCAATATTTGCTCTGAGAGTGTTGTTGGAGAAATACAGAGAAGGTCAGAAGGAGTTGCATTGTGTCTTTGTGGACTTAGAGAAAGCATTTGACAGGGTGCCTAGGGAGGAGTTGTGGTATTGTATGAGGAATTCGGGAGTGGCAGAGAAGTATGTAAGAGTGGTACAGGATATGTACAAGGGTAGTGTGACATTGGTGAGGGCTGCGGTGGGAGTGACAGATACATTTAAGGTGGAGGTGGGATTACATCAAGGATCAGCTCTGAGCCCTTTCTTATTTGCAGTGGTGATGGACAGGTTGACAGATGAGATTAAACAGGAGGCCCTGTGGACTATGATGTTTGCAGATGACATTGTGGTATGCAGTGAGAGTAAGGACCAGGTTGAGGAGACCCTGGAGAGGTGGAGATATGCTTTAGAGAGGAGAGGAATGAAGGTCAGCAGGGCTA
Source organism: Protopterus annectens (assembly GCF_019279795.1). Lineage (NCBI taxonomy): Eukaryota > Metazoa > Chordata > Ceratodontiformes > Protopteridae > Protopterus > Protopterus annectens. The sequence continues at coordinate 1,343,018,847 of NC_056732.1, forward strand.
AAACAGAATATATGTGTGTAAATGAGAGGGAGGGTAGAGGAATGGTGAAGATGCAGGGAGTAGTGTTGGTAAAGGTGGATGAGTTTAAGTACTTGGGATCAACAGTTCAGAGTAATGGTGAGTGTGGAAGAGAGGTGAAGAAGAGAGTACAAGCAGGATGAAATGGGTGGAGAAGAGTGTTAGGAGTGATTTGTGACAGACAGGTACCAATAAGAGTGAAAGGGAAGGTCTACAAGAGGGTAGTGAGACCAGCTATGTTATATGGGTTGGAGACGGTAGCATTGACGAAAAGGCAGGAGTCAGAGCTGGATGTGGCAGAGTTAAAGATGTTAAGATTTGCACTTGGTGTGACTAGGCTGGACAGGATTAGGAATCAGTATATTAGAGGGTCAGTTCAGGTTGGACAGTTTGGAGACAAAGCAAGAGAGGTGAGATTGCGTTGGTTTGGACATGTGCTGAGGAGGGATGCTGGGTATATTGGGAAGAGGATGCTAAGGATGGAGCTGCCAGGTAAGAGGAAAAGAGGAAGGCCTAAGATAAGGTTTATGGATGTGGTGAGAGAGGACATGCAGGTGGTTGGTGTGAAACAGCATGATGCAATAGTGTTTTCTATTTGGACAACAATTTCAACTTTAAGGCCTGGACTGAGCAACAGCCACGGTTTAAAACAGGTACCCCTAATGTTCATTTTGAACAACTGGAAAACAAGTTTGAACTTTTTAAAAATAAGTTATATGCATATAAAAACACGCAGCTCGAAATCAACTATTTAAATGAATGCATAAAAGTGGAACGTGTGCCCAAAGGGTTACGTTGTTATAGGTACCCTAACAATGCTTGTATGGGCTCAGCTTTGCATTCAAAATTGACTGAATTATTCAATAGAACTGGTGTTGAAATGTTAAAACTTATGATGGATGACTATGCTTGTAAAGGAAATGTTATACTGAATGAACTAAATACTCTGCATGAAAATATTATTAAGGATGAAAAATTCATTGGTTTTAAGAAAAAAATACAATGACACATTTAGAGAGGTGGATGAACACTGCTTTAAAGTTTTGGATAGAAAAGCTAAGAAGTTAGAAAGGGATCTTGCCGAATATAGTGAAGGCAGGGCCTATCCAGCACCAGGATTTAAGAGGAATGCAAACCTTGAAGAGGCGGGTAATAGATTAAATCAGGGGTTAAATGAGGGGTATGAATATTCTGATATGCCCAGGAGGAGTGAAAGGCTAGCGCAGAAAGGAAATAATAATGGTCAGCAGGGTTTTCAGGCACCCCAGGGCAGACCACGGGCAAAATCAAATCAATTCTAACAGAATGCCTGGGGGAAAAGACGATAATTTATGATAGTTGCCCAGAGCGCAACAAAATTAGGTGTTCCCTGGTGGCATGTGATGAAGGAATTTGTAACATTATCAGTTTAAACAATTTCAACATATACAACTATACTGATATTCAGATAACAGAAGCATTTTTTGAACTTTTCACGAAGGGACTACAATTTGTTCCGCATAGGGCTAGCTATTTGCCCAAATTGTTGATTGAGTTAAAGTTGTTTATAAGAAACTTGAATTTAACAGTTTTTTTCAAAAATCAAGCCCAGGGTGAACATTTGCTCTGCAGAAGCAGTACTTTCAATCCCCATACCCACCCTAAGTTACAACTGTTCGAAGAACTTATTGAAAAAAGCTTAAGGGATTATTTTACAAACAAATGTACTAAGCATCCCCTTAATTTTCCACACAGATTACAAGTAATTGTGGACAAGATAAAGGAGGAAGGTATTAGGGTTATGAAGCCTGATAAAGGGGGTGGTATTGTATTAATGAAACAGTTGGAGTATGACAACTATATATACAATATTTTGCAGGACACAAAAACATATGAGCCTATTTCATTAAATGAACTAAACATTGCACTTGAGAAAATTAAGTATTATATACATGACTTATTGATGCAAGGGTTTATTGATGAAAGAACATACAACTTCTTGGTTGTCCCTAAACCCAAAACCCTCATTTTATTTGGCATTCCCAAAGTCCACAAAGGTTTAACTCCTTTGAAATTTCGCCCAATAGTTTCCGGGGCAGGGGGAATAACAGAACCACTTAGCAAATTTGTGGATTCCCAGTTAAAAAATTATGTAGCAAATTTAAAATACATTTGCAAGGACTCCTGGGAATTCTTGACCAGTTTAGATCAAAGTATGGAAAATTCCAGCTTATATATGGTCACAATAGACATCGTCGAACTGTTTCCCAGTATCCCTCATGAGCAGGGTCTGGATTGGTTTGGTGAAGCAATAAGCATGGAATCTGGGCTTAGTAATTGTACGATCAACAGCATACTAGAGTTTATGAGAATAATTTTGAACAACAACTTTATATTTTTTAATGGGGAGTTCTTTAAGCAAAAGAGTGGGGTAGCAATGGGCGCCCCATGTGCTACATCTTATGCAAACATAGTTCTGAACAATTGGGAGACAGAATTTATTCATTCTACCCAATGGAGCAAATATATCAGCTTCTACAGGAGATTTTTAGACGATATTTGCATTTTATGGTCAGGCTCCGAGCCAGATTTTTATGATTTTATGAATTATCTATCTCAAACTACTAACTTCTTACGTTTCACTTATGAAATAAATGATCAGTCTTTGCATTACTTGGACATCAAGCTCACTAAAAAACCAAACAACATTGGTTTTGTTTCACAAATTTTTAGAAAGAACACACATTGCAATTCTTTTTTGCATTTTAACAGTGGGCACCCCTTGCATGTTAAAAAAGGCATTATCAAGGGACAACTGGTGCGAGCCTCCAGAATGTGTAGCACACATGAATTGTTTTTAGAGGAAGTGGGATTTTTGAGGGGCTCATTTCTTGATAGAGGTTATTCTGATGAATTTTTTCAAGGTATTCTAAATGAAATTTTGGAAAAAAGAGATGAGCATTTTCCCCCAATTTTGGGTGTCAAAGCAGTTATTCCTAAGACACAGCGGGTTTTTGAGCATAATCCAAGTAAGAATTTTGCATACACATATTCGCAGGATGCAGCTTTTATTGAAAACACAGTAAGAAATCTTTGGCCCATTGTTTTTTTGCAGGATGAATTTGTAAATATGTTTCCCAACAAAATTTCTTTTGTCAGAAAAAGGGGTATCAACTTGAAGGGTATTTTTGAAGAAAAAACTAATTCCATTCGTAATTCTTCAGCTCATGCTGTCACAAAGAGGAAGGGTACTTATTCATGTGGTAGGTGCCATCAATGTACATCCATTTTAAATACTGGCAATGTCACTATTCCCTCTGGAAATATCACTATCACATCTAATGAGCACTTCTCTTGCAACTCATCCAGGGTAGTTTACCTAGGAATTTGCCAAAGTTGTTTATCATTTTATGCGGGCAAAACAGAAAGGGAGTTGAAGCGTAGAATATATGAGCACATGAACGACTTCAAAACAAAAAAGGAGACGAATGCTTTTGTTAAGCATTCTCAAAATTGTGCCAATATGTCTATTCGCTTTTTTGTCCTGGATAGGGTGCTCTGTGATATGAGAGGTGGTGATTGGCAAAATGCCTTAAACATGAAGGAATTAATGTGGCAGCTAAAGTTGAATGCCACTAGGTACCCAGGCTTGAACGATGGAATTAGTATGGCCTGTATTTTAAAGGACAAAAGAAGTAAATTATGAATTAGAGGTTATTGTTTACATTTTCAATATTTTGCTATAATGACACATGTTTATGGGGTGTTTGGTTTTTATTGATTATCTGTTCACTTATTTATATATTATATCGATTATACTACAAGTTTTAGGACAAAAAAGTTAGATTAAAATAATTGATGTATTACTTTTTTATTCATTTTCACAAGCATAGATATATATTCATATTTATATTAGCATGGTCAAAATGGTTATAATGATTATCCGTAAAGTAAGTTACAGTACATTTCCATGAGGTGGAATGGTTTGTTTATTAATTAATTAATATAGGGCTTATTTTAATGACAATACAATGCATGTAGTTTTTCGGTGCAACATTTTAGCATTATTTTATAAAATTCTGTGAAGCGTTTATTATATATAACTTTTAGAAAACATGAAAATAATTGACCATGTCATGTTGGCATACAGTATTTTGAACATTTGCAATATTTATTTATTTGTTTATCCTTTTAAATATTTTATGCACCTTACACACGCACGCTCTTACATTTACAGTATGGAAATGATTTTAATTTGATAGTGTATAGTAGGGGGACATCAACAACATCACCATTGTTTCCAATTCTTTATGGTTATTTTGTTATGGGCAATAGCAAAAAAAATGTTTTGCATATTTGTTATAAATATTTGTTATATCAAGCTTGGCACACTAAGTTTTTCATAGTCTCAAACTGTTGACATGCATATCAATGGTGGCAACAAGAACATTAATAGTAGATGATCTACGTGAATTATCGATTGACGGTTTTTATTTTTCATTTTTTCATGGTTGATTATAAGTACAACATAATTTATTGAACACTATTACACAACACTATTATTCACTATTTGAAGTGTTGCGCACTGGTACTGTTTTTAAAAAAGAACTTTTTTACATTTTTATAACTTAGCACGTTAAGTGCGCATGGCAGGTTTCAGCATTGATTGTTGTAACAGTATCTTTTATCTTTCATTTATACAAAATAACAAGTTTGACTAACTGCACAATTGATTAATTGTTTAAACAATTAATGTAATAATTCAATTAATGTTTTACCTAAGCATATAAAAGCAAGGTCTGGTGTGCAAATAGTTACACTTGAAAAAGCCCGTTACAAACGGGCGAAAGCGCTTGTGATTGGAGCTCGTTTCGTTTTTGTGGAATAAAACTTTTTTGCTGACATCTGCTTGTTATTTGACGAGGATTTCTTTTGAGCTACTGTTTAAGCTGCAACGCGATTTCTTAACTGTATATGCACTTTGTGAGCCTTTTTCTGAATTGCAGAGTGAGGATTGTTGGTCATTCGCACTTTTTACTTCTTCATTATCTGAGTAAACAAACAATGATATCAAAATAAACAAATAATCACATAAATTAGAACTTTAAAACCTAAATGCATATTTATGATACACTGAAGAACTGCTAGAAATGTTAAAGTTTATTAGGCAGTTACACAGTTATCAGTGACAGAAGAGAAATTAGTGAATTTCAAAAATTATTGCTGATTTAGAGATGCAGGTTTTGTAGGCACTGTAATGAGTGGCTAGCATGAGCAAAAATTATTAGCAAGGAAATAAACTTAATCTTATTTTTCTTCCAAGGAAGGGATGAGCTGTGCTCTGGGCTTGTTGTGTAAAGTTGACAAAATGGCTGTTCCCAATCAATTGAAGACAAATACTTTAGAAAATACATGGATCACAGTTGGATATATTAACATGCAAGCAATGTTGACTTGAACCAGAGATGTATCATATACAATGTATACCGTAATAGTAATCCTAAGAAAAAGACACCATCTAGTACTGGATCACATAGTCAAATGCAAACTCATTTATTCCAGTTCATAGAAGTTATGTATCGCATATGTATAAATAACTGGTCCAAGTTCCCAGAAATTATCAAACTGACAGGCACAAGTACAGGTGAGAGTTGTTCATTAAGGCCTATATTTTTGATTCAGGGGATACCTGGAGCTGCCTTATCTGACAAAGATCAACAATACAAAAGTCAGGAATTCAGATTTCTTAATGAATGAAAGCTCAGCCATATAATGTTCAGTCTACACTGTCCCCATTCAACTTATTATGTGAAGAGAAATATCCAAAAAGCAAACACTCTCATGAGAAAGAACTATAGCAAAATCTTAGAGGATTGTCACCTCACAGTTTTGAAATATAGGACTATTCCATTACAGTGATCTGTCTCTATGCATCTTAGCTGTTAATGGGCAGAAACGTACCTTTTAAAGTATGTGGTTTAGGCACACAGCTGAGATTTTAGCCCCCCCAGATTTAGCTTTATTCCTCCTAAAATACACATGATCTATACAATGTTGGACCTTTTAAAAAGTGGGTAGATTATTAAACAATTGATCTAAGCTTACATAAAGAGCCATTATCACAAAATATGTAGGGCCACGTATTCTGAAAACATTCTATTTGGGAAAACAAAAGTGCTATTCTTTGGATCCATTTGCTATAATTTTAATGCTCAGAGGCCGAGAGGTATATGGGTAGAAGATCATTAAAGAAATTACTTATTTCAACTACCTTATTGAAAATCAACACAAGGTAAGGGAAATGTTGATGATAAAGCAGAAGGGGCAGAAATGTTACTATGTTAGAAACTGGAGAAGACTGCCAGATTTACAACTGATGGTAAAGTTAGAATACAGAAGCCATGGGAAAGCATGCGGCCTAAAGCTAAAGTAGTTAGTAAGGTAGCTGAACTGAGAGCCAATGTTGTTTGTGGGAAATGTGGAAAGCTGAATAGTAGGAAACAAATAATTGTATTAGATATGTCAAAATTCCCGGATGATAAGCAACAGGAAGAACCACAATCAATCCCACTGAAAGAAATTAGACACCATGAGAACCTTGTTTGCAAGAAGAGTGGTACTACAGCAACAACTGTCTACAAGTCCTATTAAAAAGGTAGAGATATGTAAATCCACTATAGAAACCAGACAGATACATAGACTCAAAACTGCATCTAGGTTGCAAGAAAAAAAAGCTATTTTTTTGTTATTGAATGTCATGCAGTCAACTTTGTTCATGCTTGTGAACTGTGTAATTATGTATAGTATAGTATACTGGCTTTCTGCTGACATTTCTACTAAACTATTGATTCAACAAATACCTCATTATTGCCAAATGTCTGCAGTGCAGATTGATGTGTTATTTTGCTGGGGACATTTTTATCTTACTGTACCATAACTTTCTGCTGATGTTGGCTTACTTGATTGGTACTAGACTATGGTTTGTACAAATACCCGAGTACTGCCAAATATCTGCAGTACATATTGTGCTGTGTTGTTCTACTGGGGACATTTTTATTTTACTGTACTATGACCTGTTGTTGCTCTTCCCCGTCCTTCATATAGCTTAGTCCATCAAGAATGGATTTACTGATTCACTGAGAGACAAGTAGGCAACTTAGCTAATATGGGAAAAGTCCTCTAAAGCCTTTACATAGAGGTGTGGTCTACCACTTTCCACTTTCCTAATATAAATAACTCTAAGGTAAGCAAACCTCATAGTAAATTATAATACCATCACCAGGCTGCCTCTTCATTCTATTAGCCTTGACCGAAAATACTTTGGACACTCACCCTTGAATGAAAACCTGCCTGTTGCCTGGCTGATGATCTTCAGCATGCTAAATGCCTACTTGCCCACAGTTGCCTCTGTGATGTCTTATTTGCATATGGAACAGTTTCAGTCATGGATGTCTGTGTTCCCCATTCCTATATTATAGATGCTCATCTCACTGTTACAGGGCTATGTTGCATAGCAACTGCATGTCTGTAAATAATTCTAAGATCATGTTTTCTTTGTTTTTTTTTCTCTCCAAGAAATTATAGAGTGCCTCCTTCTGCAGATACTATGACTCCATCATTTGAATCTGATGCTAACAGACCACACAGAGCAGAGTACTGCAAATACATGTATTCCTTCTACTGTTCCAGCTTCTAAGAATGACACTAGTGCAGATCATCATAGCAATGTTTGATTTTAGTAAATGTTTGTCTTCCATCTTAGGTGTGTGGCCAGATATTGCCATGCATCATTTTTCTAAGGCTGGATGCATATATCTCTACTGCCGCAATATGTTCATACTGTTGTAGCCATTGTGGATCCTTTAGTAGCTCTGGAAAACTTACACACCCTTTCAGCAGACTGCCAGGAAGAGTGATAGAATGGAACCTTTCCATGCACTAACATGTTACATCTGCTGTGCTCTTTGGCAGTGGCACACCCTTATTGTATCACTGTCATCACTCCAACTGGAGGTGTCTGCTGCTCTTTGACCAGCTTTGGTGTTTCTCTTGTAAGATTCCATTGTTGCACTGCATACTACAATTTGATTTGCAGTATATGGAATTTGGAAGCACAGCAGCCTGGTGGGATTATTTTTACTAATTGTAATACACCACTGATTTATATGGTTTAGCTCTTGATGTGGTAACCTACTATTAGATGTTAAGTATAATGCCAGCATCCAGTTTGCAGTGGTCAGCAAATTTAGTTATAGTAGCACCTATGACTTTAACTTTGTGGATGGGGAAAGCTGGAAAGACAACTGTCCCACTATCCCTTTCTAGCCTAACATATGTAGATTCTGCATGCCTGACAATGGTCATCAATTAGGTGTTCATCTAACTCTGATGAAACAACTACATGAACTGCCAAAGAAGAAATTACAGTTTGATCAGAGAATATTATGCTGGTATAGTTTGATACAGGGCACACATTCAGTATAACCAACAATAGTGTTAGGGTTGAAAAGGCAGTATAAATTAAAGTTACTAAGATCCAAGAGTAGTAGACAACTATAGTTTGGTACAGTAGCAGTTATAGAAGTAAGAGAGTGATTTGCAAATTCCATATAATAACAATAGTATGAAGACTGACCAGGTAGTAAAAACAATGTATACTGCAGAAGAGTAAACAGAAATGCCACTAATAGCATTAGCAGAGTTTGGCGCAGTTGTCATAGACCACTCACATCAAGACTTGACTTCCCCCATCTGAATGAAGAGAGGTTGATTTGGCTACCACAAAAATCACCACTTCAAAGAATCAGTAATACACAATGACTGCATCTAGAATGCCACAAACTGCAAACTTCAAAGAGGTAATAGCACTGGATGCCTAAAAATGATGGCCTCTTACATTTATTAAACCCAATTGTCATATGCTTGGATGCTTAAAATGTCCTCCAAGTGAATTTATGTTGAGGGAGTAAATCTTTTTAAACAATTGCCTTTTTTAGATCACTAAGTTCCCCTTTCACCCTTTACCCCCCAGCCTTCAACAGCTTCCGGCACCTCTGATACCAAGTCAAACCTATCAGTAACCTATTAACTAATCACGTTTCCATTTGGTATTAGAGACTGTGGAGACACCATAGATCTATGCAGAACATGCACAAATAATCAATAATTATTTGATTGCTTAGCTTTTAGATTATGAAGGCAAGTGGGAAAAGGTCACCCCACTAAAATCTGTGATATCTCCATGTATAAATTATTGTTATATTGAGGCTTATCAGTACAGCTTGTCTATTTTATTTTAAATTACCACTGTGCACAAAGTAGCCATTCAATATTGTTGCAAAACATATGAAACATTTCACTAAAACTGCCTGCAGCTACAGAATTTATTTTCTAAATTTGTCCCAGTCCCCTTCAATAAACACATCATACCAAATGACATTTGACGACCTTCCATAACATAGCTTTGTTCATCAACTTTATTAGTTATAACTGAGCATAATATAGTTGATTCTAAACACAGCATAAACATCCTTGTAATGTTAATCAGGGAAGCGTACCTACTCACCCTGCCCAGTAAACAGGGTTCATACCTCTGCTTGCTTACTTTACTTATGAAACAGCATCCCATCTCACTTCATACAGCATTCATTGAATTACCTTTCACCAAATAAGCAGCATCCTTACCTCAGCTTGCTTATCTATTCAGCAAGCTTCCTCCAGCAGCTCATTTTCCTTTCCCAGCTCCTTGAAATAAACTTCCATACACCAGAGGGGAACAGAAGAGGGCAAGGCTGTCCCTCTTCTCCACCTACCCCAACTGATAAACCCCAATCCCCCAACCCCCCAACAAACAAGGGGAGGGTGGGAGGATAGCAAGTTCACACCAAAATGTGATTGCTTATCCAGCTACACTTATCTAAACCTTTTAAGCCCCTCCTTACCCTTATCTCATTTCCTCCCAATTCTCCCTGTCTCCACTTAACCCTTTCACCTCCCCAACCCACTTAACATCCTCTAATAGCAATTTAATCCCTCATGAAGATGTCCTGGGACAACTTGGTTTGTTGCCAAAATTCAGTTGTCCTGGTCACCTTCAATAAACACATCACACCGAATGACATTTGACAACCTTTATTAAAACTTCCATAACATAGCTTTGTTCACCAACTTTATTAGTTACAACTGGCCATAATATAGTTGATTCTAAACACAGCATAAACATCCTTAGCAAGTTCACATCAAAATCTAATTGCTTATCCAGCTACACTTATCTAAACTTCTTAAGCCCCTCCCTACCCTTATCTCATTTCTTCCCAGCCCTCCCTGTCTCCACATAACCCTTTCAACTCCCCAACCCACTTAACACCCACTAATATCAATCTAACCCCTCATGAAGATGTCCTGAGACAACTTGGTTTGTTGTCAAACTTCATTTATCTCAGACATTAACATTGCTTTTAGTAAACTGTACACTCCCTGGTCCCACCCATTGTAGTTTAACTTGGCTTGACTGTATTTTCAGACATTCAGGATCTAAAGACAGGACATCTTCTTTAGTATACTTTACTATACTAACTCCCAGTGTATAATTCTGCAGTTTTAATAATATAAAACCAGGAGACATAGGAAAGGCAATCTAATGTTTAACTTATTGAAAGGCACCCTGCTGTTCTCTTCCTTGTTAACACTTTCTCTGTCACACATAAATAACCACATTTAAACAAAGCACTTTGGAAAAAGTTTAGGCACACAACTACAGTGTTTCTTTCTGACTACTTGATGAGTCACTGACATCTCTTAAGAAAATTATTTTAAGAGAAACATCCAGGGGATAGATATCAAAAGGAAACACAGTAGGATAGGACTTGGATGGCTGCATCATTTATGAACATGCAAGGAGATGTTACAAAGAAATCTGTTTGATGGAAATGCGTTGACAAATGACATACAATTTCAACCCACCAGTTATTTAAAGAAATGGTGATGCAGACTGAGCAAGAAAATAAAGGAGATGTTTCCTGGGGAGGGCATTATGGAGAAAATACAAAAGGAGGATGCAGAGACAATCCTGAAAAATAATGGAGATGGAAAATAAAACATATGCAGAGAAAGTAAAAGAATGCAAAATGATTGTAGCAGAAAAGAAGACAGAAGAAAATGAAAAATGGAAGTAAGTGGTAAAGATTCAAAGTAAAGAAGATGAAGAAATGGACATGCATGTAGTGTGTTCAATTGAAATGCTTTGGGTGTAAAAGCACATGAGGTAAGTGCATTTATTCTTATTAACAAAGAGACATTTTGTGACATTATATTTGAGATTGTGTTTTTAATGTAAACTTTTCTTGGATAACATGAAAAAAGAAATAGACTGTAACCTTTATTCTTTATGTGATAAAAGCAGTTAACAGGGAAAAGAAAATTAATGTACAGTTTTGAACAAAGGTGGAAATAGAGACTTTGAAAGGGTATTTGAAAAGAAGTATTGGACATTGGAAACTTTTATGACAAAATGGTTTATGCAGTGGTGGATGGGATTGTAATATTGTGTTAAAAATAAAAAGAGAAAACAATTATACATATACCAAGCATGATACATTTGGAGGGGAATAAGGGTGTTGTAAAATACTTGGGAAAACCCAAAATATATTTATTTTTGTGAAAAAGAAGGACATTTGATAAGTAACTGTGATAACAGAAAATATTATATTTATGGGGAAATGGGACATGATGCAAAAAATGCAAATTGACATTTTCTAAAAGTAACAAAATTGGACATTTATGGATGGATTACAAAAATGAAAATAAGAGTAAGTGTGAAGATTGGGTGAAGATAGATGAAGGCTGCCAGCCTAGCCAGATAGAATTTTGGAGATAATTCTGTTATCTGTAAATATTAATGTAAACCACAGGCTTGTTGTCTTAAATTGTAAAAATAGTGTTACATGTGGAACTGAAAAAATGTAACGACAGTGCACTTTCCTGACCAAGTAAAGCATGTTGTGACCTTTGATGTTAAAACCCGGAGCCAGTAAGTCTAGAGTGAGGCATCCTGCCTATTGTTTTAAGGCCAGAGTTAATGGACAGAATTTGAATGCATAAATGTCCTTTATTGCTCTGGTTTCTGCCCAGAGGTGAAGAATGTAAATGTAGCTTTTGTTAGCCTGGGAACCAAGGGAAGTGTGAAGAATGATGTAATGTGAACCAGGAATGGGATTTTAAAAACAGAGAGAATCAGCGAGCATTAACTATTTTTGTCTTGACCATCCAACTCATCAGCACTGTCTTGATCTATATGTACGTTTATCTTAGACTTGTGTTTTCTCTTAGAAATAGCTAGAAACTAGAAAGATTAGACTAAGTGTTTTTCTATGATGTCAGAACTGTACTACTGAATTATTTTAAGTATTTCTCTGTGATCTCTGAACTCTTGACTAGCATTGTGTAGTAAAAAGTATTGTGTTGTGTTTTGACTATTTGTTATTAAATATCTTTAAACCCTTTCAACTGTGGCTGTTTTTGTAGAGATAATTGAAGCTCTTTAGAGTATTTGCATGCCTTTGGTAAAATTGTACAAAGCCACTCCAATAGCTTTAGCCCTGGGCTATATTACCAATTGGATAATAATATTGCACAGTAATAATTGGACACCCTTTTAAGGGCCTTTGAGTAGCTGATAAATATTAGTGGGTGATGGCAGCTGGTACTACCATATAATCTGGGAAAAAGGGGCACAGCTGGAGAACCTGTGTAGGCCTTCCCCAGGAGTGTCTCTGTGGTTGTATAAACTCTTCTCAAAGTGTGTGTGTGTGTGTGTGTGTGTGTGTGTGTGTGTGTGTGTGTGTGTGTGTCAGCTACTTCATCAGGGACACAAAGCACTGGTTGGACAGAGAGGGCGCTGGAGGTTTTAGCTTGCCCACTAGGCTGAGATCTGGGCCATATAGCTGTGCCAGTGGGGAGTCTTATTGATGTGTGTGTGTCAGCTACTTTGGCAGGGACACAAAGTACTGGTTGGACAGAGAGGGTGCTGGAGGTTTTAGCTTGCCCACTAGGCTGAGATCTGGGACCTATAGCTGTGCCAGTGGTGAGTCTTATTGGGGACCTGGAGAGCAAGTGAACAACCAGCCTTGGACTGACTGTGATCTCTGTGTGCTCTTAAGAGAAATTGCACTTTACTGTGTGTATTTGTTATCCTTTCCTCTTATATGAGACACCATTCACTGCTGTTATTGGTGAGGATTGCGGATCCTTGATTGCTGCGCCAGGGCACAGGCATAAAGTATTAATTGTTTGGCAGTGATGAGATATCCACACCACATATTAATTGGTTGGCAAATACTAATCGGCTTGTAGTGGTGTGGGTAGAGTGAATTCATGTAGCTGGTGTACAGTGAGCTCTGAAGGTGTTTTATACTCTAAATCAGCCACACAGTGAATACTCAGAGTTCAGATCACAACTGTTTTATTTATTTTGTTAGCTTAGTTAGTCAGGGTGAGCAGGCAGCATGTCAGCAGAGAAATATGGAAAGCTGACAAGGAGCCAGCTGGTGGAGATGTGCCAGGCTAGGGGACTGGTGCATGGAAACCTGACTAAGGTAGACCTGATTGCAGCCTTGGTTACAACTGCATCAGAAAAGAGCAACCAGGAGGACAATCAGACTGGCGGTGAAGAGATAATACCATCAGAGAATGGACAGCTCAACCTTTCTGCAGAGGACTTAAAAATCCATCTGGAGCTAAAGAGTCGTGAGTTGGAGGCCAGGCATGTGGAAATAGAAGCAAATGAGAGACTGAGGCATCTAGAGAGTGAGGACAATGAGAACTGCAATGTTTGCAGGCTGAGGAGAATGAGAAACGGCTATGCCTGGAAGCTGAGGAAAAGGAGAGGCAGATGCAGCATGAGAAGGAGATGCTAACTCTTTGCCAGAGTCATGGAGGTAATGGGGGATGGAGTAACTGGACCCCAGAAACACAAAAGGTCAGTAAATTTCTTCCACAGTTTAAAGAGGGGGATAATTTTGATAGTTTCATTCATATATTTGAGGGGGTATGCAAACAGTATGGTGTTGACCAAAGGTTCTGGGTATGGTTCCTGACACCTTTACTCCATAGTAAAGCTGTAACTGTTTTGTCAAAAATGTCTGATGTTGCATGTTTTGATTATACTGCTGTTAAAAATCACTTGTTAGAATTGTTTAAGTTAACACCTGAAATGAATAGGAAAAAGTTTCATGAGCATAGATGCAAGGCCGATGAAAGTGTGTGTGAATATGTTGCTGAACTGTGCACTTATTTCCATAGGTGGGTGAGTAGATGTCAGGTCACCACTTTTGAAGGGCTGGCAGACATTTCGGTGAGGGAACAAGCCCTTAGCACTTTGCCTGAGGACATGAGGATCTGGTTGACTGATACAGAATGTGCTACTTCAGATGAATTGAGGAAGAAGGGAGACCTATAACTGGCAAGCAGGGCAGCCCTACACAGGAAAGGGACCACCCAGTACTGCTCATGGGTCTAAAGGAACCCAGAGTGGGCAACACAGACTGCCCCAACAGAATCTGCCAGTAGCAGGGGAAGCCACTAGTCCAGGTACACAACCAGGAGCTAGGGTTAAATGTTTTGAATGCAACCAGTGGGGCCATGTGGCATACAGGTGTCCATGGAGGCAAGGTGGGAAACAAAAGGTGAGGGAGCCAGTAAGTTGGAAAGACAAAATGTCAATAGTAGGTTGTCTTGGGACAACAAGGGTACCAAATTACCGCCAGAGGTTATATCCAATTGTAGTGAATGGCAAAGAGGCCATTGCCAAGAGAGACACAGCCTCTGATATAACCATTGTAATGCCTGCAATGTTTACAGAAGAACACTACTTGCCTGGGCAGTCTACTTCAGTCAGGGTTTTAGGAGGGATCAAATTCAAAATACCTTTGGCTAGGGTTAACCTTGACTGGGAGGGTGGAAAAGTAAACCAGCAAGTAGGTGTGTTTGAGGATATACCTGCAGATGTCCTGATAGGGAATGATTTTGATAGTGCAGTACCCTGTGCTTGTGCAGTTACACATAGTCAGGCTTGGAGACAAGCAGGTAAGTCTGGTAGCCTGGGGGAGACCTGGACAGACTGCATACTTGCAGCCAGGACTGGTGAGGTGGTTACTTCAGGGAGGGAGCTACCCTGTAGCAGTGAGACTAAAGGTGAGCCACAGCTGCTTGGGGGTACTGATGGTTCCTTGGACAGAGTGACTGCAAAGGAAAAGGTGAGTAGGAGTAGCCAGGCTGACAGTGAGGCACCACTGTCAGAGGATGCCAGAATTCCTGTGGAAGGGGAGCTGGGAAGGGTTATAAGGAGAGAGTTGAGACAGGCTCAGCTCTCAGACCCTACATTGCAAGGCCTGAGGCAGGTAGCTAGGGAGGCACCTGATTCTCAAGGAAAGGGGGATACTGGGACAAAGGGTTACTGTACAGAGAGTGGGCTCCTGAGGGAGGGCTAGAAGGTGAGAGGGTACAGCTGTTGGTAGTGCCTAGAGCCTACCATCTGGTGCTCCTAGCCATATCTCATGATATTCCTTTTGCAGGTCATATGGGCATAAAACATACAAAGAGGTGTATTATGCAGAACTTCTATTGGCCTGGAATTTCCAGAGATGCAACATTGTACTGCAGGACGTGTGAGCAGTGCCAAAGGTAGGCAAGGCAGGAGACAAGATGAGAGCTCCTTTGATGCCTTTGCCTGTGATTGAGGAGCCATTTCAGAGGGTAGCTATGGATATTGTGGGTTCTCTGAGTACCCCAAGTTCCACAGGGAAAAAGTATATCCTAGTGGTAGTGGATTATGTTACACGATATCCTGAGGCAATGGCTTTGTCCTGCATTAAGGCAGAGAAGGTGGCAAATGCTTTGTTACAGATTTTCACAGGGTAGGTTTCCCAAAAGAAATACTGACAGAGGTGCCAATTTCATGTCAGACCTGCTGGCTTGTCTGTGGAAGTCCTGTGGGGTGAAGCACATGAAGACCACCCCCTACCATCCCAGACTAATGTTTTTTTTGAGAGGTTAAACTCTACAATCAAGTCCATGCTACAGGCATTTGCAGATCAGTTTAAGAGGGAATGACTCAAATATTTGCCCCATCTGTTGTTTGCTTACAGAGAGGTTACCCAGAAATCCACAGGGTTTTTACCCTTTGAGTTGCTGTATGGGCATAGGGTGAGTGGACCTCTAGATTTAATTTGAGATGAATGGGAAGGTGAGTGCGAGCCACACAAGGAGTCTGTTATGGCATACATCCTAAACCTCAGGACAAGGCTCAGGAAACTCATGGACCTGGCCCAGGAGAACCTGGCAGAAGCCCAACAACAGAAAAAGGTGTGGTATGACAGGAATGCTCGAGCTAGAGAGTATGCTGTGGGGCAGTAGGTAATGGTTCTCATTCCTGTCAGATACAACAAGGGGCAAACAGCTTGGGAGGGACCCTACAAGGTGGTAAGAAAGGTAACTGATGTTAATTACATGGTGGAACTGCTAGGCAGAAGGCAAGGGCACAAATTGTACTATGTTAAACATGATGAAATTTTACCATGATAGGGAGGCCCTTGTGCTGAGCATTTGCAGTGGATTGCAGAAGGAGTGTTAGGGAGAACTGGGGACTGATCTCTTCAGTGAGGCTCAGGCTAACACCTCAATGGAAGGGGTAGCAATGTCCCAACAGCTATCTCCTACCCAGGTTTCTAGAAATCCAAGCAGTGTTGCAGGAATTTGGGGACATGTTCACTGGGAAACCAGGGTGCACCCACCTGGGGCAGCACCAGATGGATACAGGACCCCAAAGGCCTATTAGGCAGGCCCCTTATAGAGTGCCTGAGAGA
This sequence comes from Protopterus annectens, assembly GCF_019279795.1. Taxonomy (NCBI): domain Eukaryota; kingdom Metazoa; phylum Chordata; order Ceratodontiformes; family Protopteridae; genus Protopterus; species Protopterus annectens. The sequence continues at coordinate 1,343,035,703 of NC_056732.1, forward strand.
GTCAAACAGATTTTGAAGGAGGAGGTACAGGAGATGTTGGAACTAGGTGTGATTCAACAGTCCAACAGTCCCTGGGCCTCCCCAGTGGTGCTGGTGCCAAAGAAGGATGGCAGCACCAGGTTTTGTGTGGACTACAGGAAAGTAAATAGACACACAGAGTCAGATGCTTACCCCATGCCTAGGACAGATGAGGCCCTAGAGCAGCTGGGTGGGGCTAAGTGTCTTACAACCGTTGATCTTACCAAGGGTTACTGGCAGGTGCCCTTGCCTCCCAGTGCTAGAGAGAAGCAAGCCTTTGTGACTCCTTTTGGCTTGTATGAGTTCACAAAGATGCCCTTTGGGATGAAGAATGCAACTTTCCAGAGGCTGGTAGATCATATCCTAGCAGGAGCAGGATTTGCCCTTGCTTACCTAGATGATATTGCCAGCTACAGCCATTCCTGGCCAGAGCACCTTCAGCATGTCAGGGCAGACTACAGAGGGCAGGGTTGACCATTAAACTGAGAAAATGTCAGGTGAGTATGGCAGAAGTCTCCTACCTAGGTCATAGAGTGGGGAATGGTAAGATAAGGCCAGAACCTGCCAAAGTGGAAGCCATTCAGGCATGGCCTGCACCTGTTACCAAAAAGCATGTTATGGACAGCAGGGTACTACATCCCCAGTTATAGTACCATAGCTGCTCCCCTCACAGATATGACAAGGAAGAACAGGCCAGATAAGGTAGTGTGGACCCCAGCATGTGAGCAGGCATTCCAAAAGCTTAAAGAAGCTTTGGGAGGACCCCCTGTGTTAGCCAGTCCAGATTACAGCAAAGAATATGTTGTGCAGGTGGATGCTTCAAATTGTTGGGTGGGGGCTGTACTTAGCCAGATTTCTTCAGAGGGGGAAGAGCACCCAGTGATTTATCTCCATCATAGGATCCAACCCAGGGAGGAATGCTATGCAGTTGTAGGAAAGGAATGTCTAGCCATAGTGTGGACACTGCAGAAACTTCAGCCTTAACTGTATGGAAGGAAATTCACTGTTATGACAGATCTCAACCCCCTAACATGGTTAAACAGAGCCAGCCAGCAAAATGCCAAGTTTCTATGATGGAGCCTGGGGTTGCAAGAATATGATATGCCCATGCAGTACCGTAGTGGGATTAGTAATGCCAATGCAGATGAGCTCTCAAGACAGGGAACCGGGTAAGGTATACTCAGATAGACCTAACTCCCTCAAGCATCATTTCTCAAGGGTCACTTGAAAAACTAGCTTGAGTTCTCTAGAGTGGAGATATGTATAGATTGGGTGAAGATAGATGAAGGCTGCCAGCCTAGCCAGATAGAATTTTGGAGATAATTCTGTCATCTGTAAATATTAATTTAAACCACAGGCTTATTGTCTTAAATGGTAAAAATAGTGTTACACGTGGAACTGAAAACATGTAACAACAGTGCACTCTACTGACCAAGTGAAGCATGTTGTGACCCTTTGATGTTAAAACTCAGAGTCAGTAAGTCTAGAGTGAGGCATACTGCCTATTGTTTTAAGGCCAGAGTTAACGGATAGAATTTGCATGCATAAATGTCCTTTATTGCTCTGGTTTCTGCCCAGAGGTGAAGAATGTAAATGTAGTTTCTGTTAGCCTGGGAACCCAGGGAAGTGTGAAGAATGATGTAATGTGAACTAGGAATGGGATTTTAAAAACAGAGAGAATCAGAAAACATTAAGCGTTTTTGTCTTGACCATCCAACTCATCAGTACTGTCTTGCTCAATATGTAAGTTTATCTTAGACTTGTGTTTTCTCTTAGAAATAGCTAGAAACTAGAAATATTAGACTAAGTGTTTTTCTGTGATGTCAGAACTGTACTACTGAATTATTTTAAGTATTTCTCTGTGATCTCTGAACTCTTGACTAGCACTGTGTAGTGAAAAGTATTGTCTTGTGTTTTGACTATTTGTTTTTAAATATTTTTAAACCCTTTTAACTGTGGCTGTTTTTGTAGAGATAATTGAAGCTCTTTAGAGTACTTGCATGCCTTTGGTAAAATTGTACAAAGCCACTTAGCCCTAGGCTATTCTACCAATTGGATAATAATATTGCACAGTAATAATTGGACACCCTTTTCAGGGCCTTTGAGTAAATTTTCTTTATGAAAATAATACAAAAGAAATTTGGAACTAAGAAAATATTATGGAATATAGTATATATAATATAAAGGGGAAGGGTTTCAAGAATTATTAATAACAGAGAAATTGTGGATGATATTATGAATAGAAAAGAAGAAGTAAAAGTCATGATAGGCTACCTTAATAAGGCATTTGATACAATTGGACAGGAAATCATATAGGTAATAATGGAAGAATATAATATAAATGAGAAAGAAAATCATGTATGTCAGTATGTAGTAATAATTAAGAAAAAATGCTTGTAAATGGCTGGTTAATTCAAGAGGTAGATAAGAATATTGGTGTAAGACAGGGATGTCCAATGAGTTGTATACTCTTTGCATTAGTTATACATGGGATAGTATGTGAAATAAATAACAAAATGAAGGAGGCAGCTATATCACACCTGAAGGGTTAAGAACTCCAATTCTGTTAACACATGAAGATGGCATTATAATAATTGCAAAAAACAAAATTTGGATAAAAAAGTAATTATTTGCACAAATGAGTGTCTAGAGGTGATAGGGATGGTTTTAAATAAAAACAAAAGTAAAGGTTTAGATGAGGTAGTAAAGATAGAGGGCATATATTTTACAATGAAAGAATTGTATGTGTTAGGTATAAGATTTAGAAATAAAAATATAAATAGAATTCAATGGGTAGAAACAATAGAAGAAATAAAAATACCCTGTCTTTTCTGGACAACATATAAATTATCATTCAGAAAAAGGCTTATTTGATAAAATCAGTACTGATTGGAGAAATGGCATACTTAACAAGTGTGTTTGCATTCCCAACAAACAGTATTTGAAAAGTAATTATTGCAGATATTTTTTTCATATATATGAGTTCTAGATGGCACCCAGTAAAAAGAGGAGTGTTGTTCATAAGTAAAGAGGAAGGAGGTTTAAGGTTAATTAACCCAGTGATATATGCTGCTTCATTAAATTTGTACAAAGTGTTAAAGTGGATAAATTATAAAGATGAGAGATTAGTAGTAAAATTGTATAAATGCGAGTATGATAAATTTGGGGGTTTGGCAAAAACAATAAAAGAGAAAAAGAGTGTATAAATGAAGAAATAAAATGTTATCAAGAAAAATATTTTTGTGGAAAATAAAAATTGATGATATAGAGAAAGATAGAAAAGTATGATAAAAGAATGTAATGATAAAATATTACTATGTAAAACCATGGGAAAATCTAACAGATTAAATAATTAAAGCTATAAAATTAAGAAGCAAATTGTGTAATCAGAAAGTAGAATTTCAAGAGTTTTTGTGGAGACTGGTAATAGATAAATTAAGAGTAATAGATAAATTAAGAGTAAAAGGGAATATGCCATATGAAAAGAAAAGCAATGGCATATGTTTACATTGTCAAGAAGAAGAAACTACAGAACATGTGTTTTTAAAATGTAAAGAAGATTTTTTAAGCTGTAAAATAAATGGATAAAATAAAATAAATATGATTAAATATGGATATAAGAAAAGAAATAAAGAATATATTAAAATAATAGATAAAATGTTATTTTATGTCATATTGGTTATATGGAATGAAAGAATAAATGAAATTATGTTTAATGGCAAATTGATTTTAGCAACAAATGAGTAAAATCAAATGATGATTATAGAAAAAGAAGTGGGGGGCTAATAGGGATAAAAATTTAGTATGACTGAAAAAGAAATTGTGAATATGTATAAATAGGTTTGTATATCTATATCTTTGTACATTTGTAAATATTTTTAAATACATAAATATTTTGTAAATAAAAGTTCTTTTTATATATAAATAAAGAACTCCTACTCTTTTCAATAGGTGCTGTGGGATCTTTCACATCTACCATCATCTCAGGTACTAAAGTCAAGCACCACTCAGGAACAGAATAGGCCCCAAAGACAAAGACCAGTCACACTGGAATAAAATCCACAAGGTTTATTTTTCCACAGATACAAGATGATTAAGCACTTCCGTATATGTACTTCATCAGAATTACAAACACATATAACACCCAGCACTTTTAAATCCCCACCCTTGAAACATTATCCAATAAAATAAATGGAGACATTATTCAATCAATAGCATAAATAGGACAGAGCTATAAAAATATATATGTATATATGTAACTTAACTTTATCCTTACATTCTCCTCCAAACAAAAAATAATTGATGTTCAGCACACTTAACAAATACAAAATTCCTAACAATGTCAGAAATAAATATATATAAGTACATATATGGCCACATTATTCAACCAATAGCATAAAAAGACAGAGCTATAAAAATATATATGTATATATGTAACCTAACCTTATCCTTACATTCTCCTCCAAGCAAAAAATAATTGATGTTCAGCACACTTAACACATACAAAATTCCTAAGAATGTCAGAAATAAATATATATAATTACATATATAAATACATACATATATATATATATATATATATATATATATATATATATATATATATATAGATATATATATATAAAAGAATATAGATGCAAAAAATATGTAAAAATGTTTGGTAAATATATGAAAAAAACATATTTAAATAAAAATGGCCAGTAACTGTTGATTAAATGTTTACACCACTTATGATTTCAACTTTAAAACACTGCCACCTAAGCTCCTTGGTTGCCAAGATATCTTCCCAAGGTGAGATCTCTTTGTATGCGTTCCAAAACAAAGAAATTGAAACTATGGTCTTTGTATTCCCCTATGTGCTTGGCCAACACATTTTTGGTATCACCCTTTCTGATATCCAAACCATGCTCATACATGCGTTCCTTGAATTTTCTCTTAGTTTTTCCCACGTAGAAACATTGGCATTTCAAGCACCTGGCCACGTATACAACCCCCACTGAGTTGCAGTTTCTATGGGCTCTTGAATAAAATGGTAAAGTGGTTCATTGTTACCCTGTCTCCCTCCAGAACCATTTTACATTGGGCATAGTGGCCACATTTGTAAGTACCCCATTTTGTACAAGTATATTCCGACCCAAAGTCATAGGTGCCCTGTCCTAAGTGGTTTTTCAAGATTTTTCTCCTCCTAAAAATCACCGGAGGTTTTTGGTTTGCCACTATGCTTAATTCTTTAAAATTAGAAAACATATGCCAGTGTTTATAAATGATGGTTCTAATGTGGGCAGCCTCATTGCAGTATTGGGTAACAAAAGGTCCCTTTAAATCTGACCCTTTGTTGATATCTTTTTTCCTAAAAGGGATATTTCCCTTGAAATCATGGGAGCAAACCTGGGGAATAATCTCTCCTGTTTCCCTTTTAGTTTTGATATCAATGAACACCTTAAATACCACCTGCTCAGGGTACCCTGTACTGGAGAACATATGACTCATCTTTACACATTCTTGAATAAATGTTTCCTAGCTAGATACCATCCAGACCAGCCAGATAAACTGGCCTTTAATAATCCCAAATTTTTGATGTTGCGGGTGGTTACTGTTGAAATGTAGTATGCTGTTACGATAAGTGCATTTGCAGTAGATATTAGTAACCCATCTCTTGTTTAGGGGGTCCTTAAACAAGGTGACATCTAAATAGTTCAGATTTGAGATGTTATATTGGTAAGTGAAACTTAGAAAGGGGGTAGAGGTGTTTAAAAATTCCATAAACCCATCAATTTCACCAGCATCCCCTTCCCACACTATAAAAATATCATCCAAAAATTGGAGATATAAACTCCAGGGTTTTCTTTCAAAGTGTGGGAATAGGATATGTCTCTCCCATTGGAGTAAAACTATGTTGGTGAAAATGAGGGCACATGAAGTCCCCATAGCAACCCCCTTCCGTTGTCTGTAATACTGGCCTTCCAAATATACAAAATTGCATTTTAGAACCAACTCCATGCACAAAAACCAGAACATTGACAATATTGCTGTCTAAACAGGTACATTCACACAAAAAGTTATGGAACCATTCCACCGCAACATCATGTGGAATGGTGTTAAACAATTCAACTACATCGATCGTAACAAAAATACTTTGTTCTTTGTAGTCCACATTTTTCATTTTCATAAGAAAATCTCAAGAGTCCTTCCATATATGGTCAAAACACCCTAAGCAGTCCTTTAAAATGATGTCAACATACTTTCCCAGGGGGTGGGTTTTAGATTTCCTTGCATCAACAATAGGCCTCATTGGTGGATCAGTGGTACTCTTCTTTGGTATACCAAAGATATACAGTACCACTCGGTACTAAATCTGAAGATAATCAAAAATGCTGGATGTGATTTCACCTTCATCCAACATATCTTGTAGATAAATGATAATGTGTTTGTAGGCCAAATTAATGATACTGATGGAAGTTTTCTCATACATATCACTATTGTTAATATGGCCTGAAATTTTTGATATATATTCTACTTTATTCATGATAACTACCCCACCTCCTTTGTCGGGTTTCATAACCCTAAGTTGTTTGTTGTTAGAAAGTTGTTTAAATAAACACAGCTCAGCATAAGTCAAATTCCTCCATACATTACCACAGGAGCTCTTCCCCACTAAGCCCCTAAACTCAAATTACACCAGCTTTTCGAAAATAATTAATGGAAGGGGAAGAGGTGGATTAAAAATGCTACTTCTCCTAATCACATTCCTCATTTCTTCCATCTCTTCCTGATACAAAATCTTAAAGTTTAGTTTTCTTAGAAAAAGTTTTAAGTCAATCAACAGGCTGTCAATCTTACAGTTAGCTGAAAGGACAAAAAGTTCCCGTTTCTCAGTAGTTCAGCATGTTCCATATCACAGCAAGCATCACTGTAGTTGTAAAGTTGTAGTTGTAGTGTAGTTGTTGCTAAAAGTCTTTAAAGCATTCCTATCCATATATTCTAAGCCCGGACCACCTTCTGCCAACCCTTGTTCATATTCAGGACCCGAAATTGACAAACTTTGAGTTGAATCATTAAATAAAATGGAAACCATTAAGCTATTGGAAACTGGAGAAACCTGTCTCTCCAATTCCCCTATGTCAACACTCACCAAAGCTTTCCTGTCCATGTGTTCTGAGCCCAGACCACCTTCTAACAATACAAGTTCATCCTTGGAACCCCAATTCGATGAGCTTTGGGTTGAATTATTGAATAAAACAGAACATGATGAACCATTAGAAAACGGAGAAACCTGCAACTCCAATTTCCCCATGTCAATACTCACCAAGTCCGTATAAGCAGGTTCCGCATTCTCAATCCCTTCTAGGCCTAGTTCTGGTTGTACAGTCTCCTTGGGTATTGGAAATTCCCTTGCTGATGTCCCCAGGCTTGCCGGTAGCTTCCCTGGTTGTTGTTCCTTTGATTACAAATTCTTTTGGACCTTCGAGGCTCCCCAGGATGGTTTTCCTCTAAAGGGGACTCGGTTTCACAATGGATTTGATTCTCAGCCCTCCTGGAATCGTCCCCTCTAAAAACATCATTGCTTACTTCATTTTGATTGGTCATTGGTGGTCTAGGGTACGTATTGCCTTTCACATAAGAAATGCTGTCTCGCTGAAACGTTTTAGCTTTGATATTTCTTATTTTATGGAGCTCATTGTCTACTTTATTAAATAAGGCCACATAATCATTCTTAAAATGAGGGAATAACAAGTCATTGTGTAGGGCTTGATCCAACCTTTCCAACTGAACGATCAAGCCCTCAGTTTCCTTTTGATTGTGCTTGATTAAGCGCTCAAGCAGTTCGGACCTGTGGAGATTGAAAAGCTGCAAGAGTTCATCATGAAATGGGGTCCCAAATTTGACCCCATTGGGAAATTTCCAGGACCTTAGCACTTTGGGAATCCTTCCAGCCTTTATACTTTCCCAGAGATAGGCATTTTCAGGTTGCAACTTCTTGCACATTAAAATGCTTCTCTCAAACGAAGATAAAGCATTTTTGAAAGTTAAAGGTGGTATATTATTACTGACATTCTCAAATACCACAGTTTCATTCAGCCACTGTTTGAGATCATCCACTCCCTCTGGAACATTACCAGGAACTTTGGCTTGAGGGTTGCTAGTTGTTATGATAGCCCTTTGACCAGCAGTTAGTAGGCAAGCAGGGGTTTGCAGGAACTCATCCTCAGTGTAAACCCCATGATGATGTTGTTGCTGGATGCTATTAACTTTAGCATTGAGCTCATGAACTAATTGGGTTAATAAACCCACACTGTGGTGGAGTTTCTCCAAGTTGCTGTGCTCGGTTTCAGGCCCAGGCATTCTGTTCCACAAAAACAAGACCAGGAACCAAAACACAAAAAGACACTAAGGTCAAACACCACTCAGGAACAGAATAGGTCCCAAAGACGAAGACCAGCCACACTGGAATAAAATCCACAAGGTTTATTGTTCCACAGATACAAGATGATTAAGGGCTTTTGTATATCTACTTCAACAGAATCACAAACACATATAACACCCAGCACTTTTAAATCCCCACCCTTGAAACATTATCCAATAAAATAATGGAGACATTATTCAATCAATAGCATAAATAGGACAGAGCTATAAAAATATATATGTATATATGTAACTTAACTTTATCCTTACATTCTCCTCCAAACAAAAAATAATTGATGTTCAGCACACTTAACAAATACAAAATTCCTAACAATGTCAGAAATAAATATATATAAGTACATATATGAATACATAAATATATAAAAATAAAAGACTATAGACGCAAAAAATATGTAAAAATGTTTGGTAAATATATGAAAAAAAAAATTTAAATAAAAATGGCCTGTAATTGCTGCTTAAATGTTTATACCACATATGATTTCAACTTTAAAATACTGGTAATAGATGTACTTTCATTTAGGCTTGGGAAGGTGGTGGCATCCAGCCTTAACTGCCATCTATGCTCCTTGGTTTCTAAGAGGTCTTCCTAAGGTCCCCCCCTGAGATCTCTTTGTATGCGTTCCAAAACAAAGAAATTGAAACTATGATCTTTGTACTCCCCTATGTGCTTGGCCAACGCATTTTTGGTATCACCCTTCTTGATATCGAAACCATGCTCATACATGCATTCCTTGAATGTTCTTTTAGTTTTTCCCACATAGAAACACTGGCATTTCAAGCACCTGGCCATGTATACAACCGGGGCCCTTGAAAAAATGGTAAAGTGGTTCACTGTTACCCTGTTACCCTCCAGAACCATTTTACATTGGGCACAGTTGCCACATTTGTAAGTACCCCATTTTTTACAAGTATATTCTGACCCAAAGTCATAGACGCCTTGTTCTAAGTGTTTATTTAAGGTTTTCCCCCTCCTAAAAATCACCTGAGGTTTTTGCTTTGCCACTATACTTAATTCTTTAAAATTAGAAAAAATATTCCAGTGTTTATGAATGATGTTTCTAATGTGGGCAGTCTCATTGCAGTATTGGGTAACAAAAGCTCCCTTTAAATTTGACCCTTTGTGGGTATCTTTTTTCCTAAAAGGGCTATTTCCCTTGAAATCATGGGAGCAAACCAGGGGAATAATCTCTCCTGTTTCCCTTTTAGTTTTGATATCCATGAACACCTTAGATACCACCCCCTCAGGGTACCCTCTACTGGAGAACATATGACTCATCTTTTCACATTCTTGAATAAATGTTTTCCATCTAGATACCATCCAGGCCAGCTGGATAAACTGGCTTTTAATAATCCCACATTTTTGATGTTAGGGGTGGTTACTGTCAAAATGTAGTATGTTGTTACTATAAGTAGGTTTGCAGTAGATATTGCTAACCCATCTCTTGTTTAGGATGTCCTTAGACAAGGTGACGTCTAAATAGTTCATATTTGAGATGTTATATTGGTAAGCAAAACTTAGAAAGGGGGTAGAGGTGTTTAAGAATTCCGTTAACCCATCAATTTTACGAACATCTACATCCCACACTATAGAAATATCATCCAAAAATCGGAGATATAAATTCCGGGGTTTTCTTTCAAAGTGTGGGAATAGGATACGACTCTCCCATTGGAGTAAAACAATGTTGGCGAAAATGGGGGCACATGAAGCCCCCATAGTCACCCCCTTTCATTGTCTGTAATACTGGCCCTCCAAATATACAAAATTGTATTTTAGAACCAACTCCATGCACAAAACCGAAACATTGACAGTATTATTGTCTAAACAAGTACATTCACACAAAATGTCATGGATCCATTCCACCCCAAAATCAGGGTAGATGTGACCTCAGTTTAATGTCTGGTGGATTATACACAAAGAAATGCATTGCCCCCCTTATGGTGCATTATGGTATTAACAATTGACCTGCTTGGTGTGGGAATGGAACTCACAGCTTTCTGCACCAAAGGCAAGTTTGCTACCTGTTGATCCACTGACTTTGACAAGCCATTGAAATACTTTAGTGGTATATATATTTGATACTACTTCACTGCTTGTTCTTCTACACTGGCATGAGTATGCTTATTCTCCACTCATCTTGGATATGCCTTTCTCTCCACACAGCTATGAGTACCCTCAGGAGTCATTTCTCTCCTATCTCACACAGCATCTTAATTATATCTGCTATGACCTCCTCTGAGCCTGCTGCCTTCCTTGACTTCATTTTCCTTAGGGCTATTCTTACTTCTTCTAGGGTGGGCTCCTCTTTGTTTCTCTTTGCAGGCTGTGTCTGGGGCAGTACAGCTTCTGCTGGGTTTTCTTCATTGAAAAGCTGCGGGAAATACTCCTCCCATCTACCTTTCATGTCCTGTGGGTGTTGAAGGGTATCTGACTATCTTCTTTATCTTTCTGTCATTGCCTTGCAATCTGATATAGTTTCTTTGTATCACCTACTGAATCACTTTCCAGAAGCTGGTAGAGTGCCTCCAATGCCCTATTCTTTGCTACTGCAACTCCTTTCTTAGCTTCCTTGTTAGTCAACCAGTATTCCTTCCTAGTCTGGTTGGTCTTTTCTGTCTCCCACTTTTTCCTACACTCCTTCTTTCTTTTGAAGGCTTCCTGGACTTCAGCACTCCACCACCAGCTTTCCTTATGTACCTTATTTCCATACTTATCTCTGTCACATATCAGTTGCATAGTCCTCACACATACTGTTTTGAAATGCTGCCAATCTTCTTCAGCTCCACCTATTTCCTCCTTTTCTAGGGATGCTAGAGCCCTGAGTATTTCCTTGAACTGTTGCACTTTCTCTCCAGTAAACTTGCAGGTCTTCAGCCTGGTCTTTGTTTACCTTTGAGCCTTCTCTAACCACTGCTTCCAGCTGAGTCTGACAAACAGTGGTTTATGCTGTGGGCCAACTGTTTCACTGGGGATGACTTTGCAATCATTGAGTCTACACTAGTGCCCTTTCCTTACTAAGAGGAAGTTTAACTGAGTTGTATATTGGCCACTTTTGTGACTGTCTGCTTTCTGAGCCATGATCACCTCAGTATAAAGAAAAAATGATCAGTTTCAACAACTGGCTAAGCTTCTGGTGTCATTCAAAGGGGATCCAGTGTCTGTCAGCCTGGGACGACATGCTTGACAAGCCACGTTGCTTCACAAGAGACGGCTTGCACCTGTCACCCCTAGGTTTTCGAATACTGGCCAAGGATCTTGCTGCTCCCATAGTGCCTTTTTTAGGCAAGGCTCGAAAGTCAAACTCACCTCCATAAACAGCACAATTAACAAAAAACTGAGGGTTATGCTACTCAACGCCAGGAGTTTAAATCTCAAAATGCATGCGCTCGAAGCACTCCTCAGTATGGAGAACGTCGACATCTGTGCAGTAACTGAAACCTGGTTCAAGGCTCCAGAGAGCACCCCAGCACTACCAGGCTACAACTCATACCACACGTTTCAGCCACAGAACATGGACCAAAACACAAAAGGAGGGGGTGTATCCATATTCATCATGGATACTTACACCTCTAGGTTAGTGGCGCAGCATGATACCTCTGAGATCATACATGTGCAACTAACATCAGGCAAATCTGAAATGCAAATTGTGGCCTGCTACAGATCACCCTCCATGACCCAGGACCACCATTCCACCTTTCTGGAGACACTGGAAAACATGAAGGTCCTACCAAACACCCTGATATTGGGTGATTTCAATAACCCTACCATTCACTGGGAAAACTACTCGAGTACAAACTCCCAGGCCCAGCGCTTCCTGGAATTCATCAACTCAAATGCACTGGATCAGCTGGTAAACTCCCCTACCAGAGGTGAAAACATATTGGACCTGGTCATCACCAACATGGGGGACAGGTGTTTCACACCAGACATCAACCGGTCACTTGTTAGATCAGACAATAAACTAATCACTCTGGATGTCCACATCCCACCATCACCCAAAACTAAGGAAATCACAGTAAAAAACTTTTCTAAAGCAACCTTCACTTTACTTAGGTGGTAAGTTTCACAGCACCATGCCAAAGGATAATGCTGCCCAAGATGCAGAAACCTTTACAAATGCACTCTATGAGCACCTACTAGGATGCATGGATCATGCCATCCCTAGAAAAACCAAGACTCACTCCTCTAAGAAAAAGAAACCAGTTTGGTGGACCCCTGCCATAAACAGGCTATACAATAGAAGGAGGAAACTAGTTCAGAAAAAAAGCAAATCCCAAGAAGGAAAGACATCCCTGGTCAGTATCAGTAAGAAACTAAGGTCCCTCATGAAATGATCCTAGGCTAACTTCAAAAGAAACATAGCCGAGGATTCAAAAGATAACCACAAAGCCTTATTTAGCTATGTTTAGAATCTAAGAGGCAACTCACAGATATGCACTGAACTAGTGCAAAATAGCACAAAATATACTGAACCTACTGATATTGCTAACATCCTGGCAGATAGCTTCAGTGCAAACTTCACCCCCCCCCCTCATCCACAAAAGGGCACACAACAATACCGGAAAAGTGTAATGTCCCAAAAATCACAGATGCACAGGTGAAAACAGCCCTTTCAAAAGCCAAAAACACTGTGTCAATGGGACCAGATGGTGTCCCAAGCTGCGTCTTGCATGAACTACAGAACGAACTAACCCCCCACCTAAACATGCTGTTTGACCTCAGCCTCTCCATAGGCTACATGCCCATAGAATGGTGCACAGCAACAGTTATTCCCCTCCACAAAGGAGGGGGCCACAACTGACCCTGGTAACTATTGCACCAGCCTGGTCTGCAAGGCTGTAGAGCGCATCATCATGGAACTCATTAACAAAGACATTGGGAACCTCCAAACACTTGACCTAACCCAGTTTGGCTTTGATAAGGGCAGATCATGCCTACTAAACCTGGTTGACTTCTTTGAGACAGCCACCAAGGCCATAGATAAGGGAAAGGTGGTTTACACAGCCTACCTTGACCTTGCCAAGGATTTAAACACCATTCCCCAATCAGGTATTACAGAAAACTCACCAGCGTGAACATAAACCCCTACGTCATGAGATGGGTTGCCAACTGGCTTACAGACAGAACTCACACGGTAAGAATAGCAGGCTCCAGGTCCGACTCTAAACCAGTCACAAGTGGTGTGCCACAAGGCTCAGTCCTGGGACCCCTACTGTTCCGCATATACTTCTCAGAAGTACAGGCAAACACAGGAGGACTATGGCTAACCAAGTCTGTTGATGACTTCAAACTGGGAGCCATAATTGACTCTCCGACTGACATAGACATTCTCCAAAAGGGCCTTACTGAGATGGACACCTGGTGTCAAAGTCATGGCCTCAAACTAAATGCCAAAAAATGTATAGTCATCCCATTTGGGAAAAACAAAACACCTAAAAATTACCACATAGGTGGCAGCCCCCTTAATACAGAAGAGGTAATAAGAGATCTGGGGACCAAGGTAGATAGTAATCTCTCCTTTGACAATAATATTGCCAAAGTAGTTAGGAAATCCTTCTATGTGGCTCATCTAATTACTAAAGGGTTTGCATCTAGAAATAAAGGGGTGCTAGTGCCCCTCTATCATCACTCATTAGACACATCATAGAGTACAATGCCCCATTTGAGATGTACCTCACAAGACACTTCCAACAGCTGGAAAGACCACAAAAGTACCTCACCAAGAGGATTACTGGCCTCAAACATATGTCCTATGCAGCCCGACTGTAAAAACTCCAGCTGTACTCAGTGGCATATCGCTTACTCAGAGGTGATCTCTGCCTGACTTACAAAGCCATGCCCAACTCAGAACTGATGGACTTGCTCCACCTAAAGAAATCCAAGTCACTGCGAGCCACGCGCTCTAGTGATCTAAACCTCGCCACAACAATAAATAGAACAAGCTGGAGGGATAGATTCCTGTCACAGAGACTCCCCATGCTTTGGAACAAAATTCCAAACTACATTAGATAGAGCCCCTCACTAACACTCTTCAAGAGAAACCTTGACGAGTGGATGGGTAACAGGAAATACACCACTGGAATCACTTCATTGGCTCTGCTTGACAGAGGATCAGTTAATAAATCAATGGGGTGGTGAAAGCCGACACACTCTAGCTAGGCTTATAAATGCCCTCGGGCAGATAGCCTAGTACCTACCTATGAACCTATGAACCTATGTATTGGCTACTATCAAGCCATTTGCCAGACAGAAGTCTAGAATGGCCTCTCCCTCATTTTTTCTGTTGCCCCACCCATGTAAACTCAGGCAGTCCTTATTCCTCATATCCTGTTCTGACTGCCCTGACATGTGCATTCAGATCACCCATTATCAACACCAATTCATGTTGTCCTGCTTTAACTAGTAGGTGCCGGAACTGCTGTCTGAATACAAAGGAGGCCTGGCAGATGATGTGGAGGATTAAGGTTCTTGACTCCCAGTGGTTAAGGTTCAAGGTATGACTCTGAGCAAGATAGCTTAACTAGATATTGCACTTAACTGAGATGTTGCATGCACACACACACACACACACACACACACACACACACACACACACGCACACGCACACGCACATGCACACATGCACACACACACACACACACACACACACACACACACACACACACACACACACACACACACACACACACACACACACACACATATATATGATGTTTGCAGATGACATTGTGATCTGTAGAGAGAGTAGGGGAACAGGTAGAGGACACCCTGGAGAGATGGAGATATGCTCTAGAGAGAAGGGGAATGAAGGTCAGCAGGACTAAGACAGAATATATGTGTGTGAATGAGAGGGAGGATAGAGAAATGGTGAGGATGCAAGGAGTAGAGTTGGTGAAGGTGGATGAGTTTAAATACTTGGGGTCAATAGTTTAGAGTAACGGTGAGTGCGGAAGAGAGGTGAAGAAGAGAGTACAGGCAGGACGGAGTGGGTGGAGAAGAGTGTCAAGAGTGATTTATCCCACAGACAAGTACCTGTAAGAGTGAAAGGGAAGGTCTACAAGAGGGTAGTGAGACTAGCTATGTTATATGGGTTGGAGACAGTGGCACTGACAAAAAGGCAGGAGTTTGAGCTGGATGTGGCAGAGTTAAAGATGTTAAGATTTGTACTGGTGTGACAAGGGTGGACAGGATTAGGAATAAGTATATTAGATGGTCAGCCCAGGTTGGAAGGTTTGGAGACAAAGCCAGAGAGGCAAGATTACGTTGGTTTGGACATGTGCTGAGGAGGGATGCTGAGTATATTGGGAAAAAGATGCTAACGATGAAGCTACCAGGTAACAGGAAAAGAGGAAGGCCTAAGATAAGGTTTATGGATGTGGTGAGAGAGGACATGCAGTTGGTTGGTGTGACAGAGCAAGATGCAGAGGACAGGAAGAAATGGAAACAGGTGATCCGCTGTGGTGACCCCTAATGGGAACAGCCGAAAGAAGATGATGATATATATATATCTGTATGTATGTATGTATGACACTTCTACCATATCAGCACTTGGAACAAAACTTATTCAAACCACATTCATTCATACATTAAAAGTTAAACTTGCTATACACACTCACAAACACACCAAAGAATCTCCATAACAAGTATTTTTTCAGTAGAGGAATTTCCCCTTCCCCTTCCTACTATGCTGGTAATTATATATACTAACTCAGAGATTGCACTACAGTTGAAAAAGGGCACATTCCCAGTCACTACTGTAGTGCAAAGTCCTGGAAGAAAAAGCCAGTTGGCATTTTAAAAATTGCTGTTGGTGAAACTTTATTATCAAGGGGAGAAAGGTTTATATCCCAGGTAGATTCAGCTGCCAACAAAAGGAGTAGATTATATTGCATTATGCCAGAGCAGTCTGTGCTTCTATGTAAGAAAAAAACAAAAGTTGTTTAAAGGACAGAGTTTATGAACATTTGAATTATATAAAAAAAATAATGAAAAAAATTCTCTGGCTAAACATAATAATATTTACCCTGACCATGTTTTTAAATTTGAAAAAACAACAAAATGATACCTATAAAGCACTGGATACCTTTGCTGAAACACAAGAAGGTATATATCAAACATAACAGTAGCAAAGGTCTGGCTCCAAAATATCCAAAAGGCATAAATATTCAAGCAGAATCAAAAAACATTGAGCAGCTCTATTTATTCAGCACAAGCGCTTTCACAATAGCTTCATCAGGTGCATAGAAATTGAATGAGTAAAATACACACCTTATATAGTCACCTATATCACATGACATAAATTTAAATTTAAAGTGCAACATCATTGCAAAAAATACTTGCTACAGAAGTAAATAAAAATAAACATAATTAAAAAAGGATAAAACATATAAACAAAATGAAACACAATACAAATATATGAATAATTAAAATACACATATAAATCATCTACGCAGGGCTCTTTTTTTGTAGAATTGGTTTTAAAGGTGCATATTCATTAAGGCCATGTCCAAAATTGGCTCTAAGCCTTACTATCCATTGTGTCTCTATTTCTTCAGTTCTAGCTCTAATGTTACCTCCCCTGATACTAATAAAATTCCTATCAAACACAATAAATTTAAATGTATGATATATATCAGTGTTACTAACATGTTTAGCCAAAGCATTCATAGTACTAGATTTCTTTATACGGTATAGATGTTCTCTTATTCTTTCCCTAAGGCTACAATCTGTTTTACCCACATAAAATTTGTTGCATACACAACAAAAGGCTAAATAAATCACATGTGTAGTGTCACATGAAGCTAAAACCCTGATGGTAAAGGTTTCTCTTGTATCAGGATGTTTAAAGACAGTATCTCTCAAAATATATATATGCAGTATTTACACTTCCACATGGTTTTGTACCACCTACTACTTGTAGAGAAGTGGCTTGTTTATTCGTGCAAAGTCCTTTTTTCAGTGACTTTTTGTTCCTAAATGAAAACTGAGGTTTAGTGCCTACTACGTCTCTAATATCTTTATCAGTCATTAATACATCCCAGTGTTCATTAATAACACTTGTATAAAGAAACATCTCTCGTATAACTAAGAGACATTCTAAGCTTATTTCCACTTCTATATTTCTCTCTAAATGATGGACTTGAATAATAAGGCTTAGCTGTAGTATTCCTTAACTGCCTAACCGTTGTTGAATCCTTATTAATCAGACTTGTCTCATAACCTCTTTCTTTTAGATCAGCTTCAGTTCTCTGCATTTGCCTCTCATAATCATTGCTATTTACATTCAACCTAGAAGCCCTAAAAAAATTATTTCTAGCCATATTACTAAATACAAATTGGGGATGCATACTCTCCCTGTTTAATAATTGATTGGCATAACATTCCTTTCTATACAACTTGGTAGAGATCTTACCTTGTTCTTCCTTATGAACATACACATCTAAGAAATTAATGCCAATCTCTGAAACATTTAAAGTGAATTATAAAAAATTGCTGGAACTATTGACATATATTTTAAATTCGTTCAACTGTTCTACTGACACTTTCCAAAGAATAAAGAGATCATCAACAAATCTCCTATAAAATAAAATAAATTGACTAAAGTGGCCTGATAATAAATGTTCAGTTTCCCACACTGACATGACTGCATTAGCATAGCTATTAGAGCAGGAACTACCCATAGCTACCCCATGTTTCTGCCTAAAAATCTTATCACCAAAAGTAAAAATGTTATTATTAAGAACCAAACTCAGTAATGTCATAATCACACTAATATTTGCTTCTGTGAATTCATTATTGATACTAAGTAGTCTAGTTACATATTCTAAACCAATATCATTGGGTATCACTGTAAATAAGGAAACCACATTTAAAGTAACAAACAAAAATTGACCACAATAGTTACTAACATTCATATCACAATATAAATCACATAAAAAATGTTCAGTATCTCTCAAAATTATAGAAGACGTGCTAATCAATTTCCTAAGATGTTTTTCCAGAAAGATAGAAAGGGCTTCAGTACTCCAATTGTGATCTGCAACTATGGGTCTTAAAGGAGGTTTGGTAGGGTGCTTATGAATTTTGGGACGTCCCTGAATAACAGGTATAGAGGGGAATGATGTATTAAAGTACTTAGCTAAATCACTAGTAATAAGACATGCCATTTCCAGATGTTTAATGGTATTGCAAATATTATTAACCATAATTTCTACTTGAGACTGGGTAATAGTCTCATAAAACATGGTATCACTTAACATATCAAGCATTGCATTATTATAAGCAGTTTTATCCATTACTACAATTTGTCCCCATTTATCCGCTGGTCTAATTACCAGCTGATCATTACATTCAAGTGCTTGTAAGGCATTAAACTCATTTCTACTTAAATTGTGCCATTCATTATACCTTTTAGACTTCTTTCTCCGCTCATATACATTATAGATGTTTGATATACAAATCTGCTCGAAAGCATTAATCAATGCATTTTGTTTTGGAACAAAGGTGCTAGATCTCTTAAAACAGGTTTCCGATGAAGCCTGACTATCATTAAACATCATTTTTAGAGTTAAATTTCGAGTGAACATTTTTACATCAAATATAATATCAGTTATAGGCATATTAGTAGCTGGTATAAATGCCAGTCCCTTTTCCAGGACCTTGCATTCAAATTCAGAAAGACAATAGCTAGATAAATTAAAAACTAGTGTCTTACTTGTTGTATCTGTTGGAACGCTCTTTTGATAGTGTATTGATTGTCCATTTCCTCGTTCATTTTCCGTTTGTTGCGTGTAGTACTTCTGCCCTTTTGTTGAGTCTTTGGTTGTCTCCCTCTCCTGTTGCTTAATGATCTTTCCCTCATAGGCAAGGGGAACTGTAGACCTAGATCGTTTAAATCTCTTAAAAAAGGATTTAAAGAACTGTCTGAATCAAAGCATGGCGTAATTCCCTCAGATGTCTTATGCACGTCAGCAGTAACAATCATAGATTTTCTTTTTGCTCCCAGAGTGGCATCAGTCAAAATCGCTGAGACATTCTGAATTTCAGGGGTCTCATGTGATGTTCCTGTAGTTATGATAAGTGGTGATGGTAAATTCAAGCCATTAGCCTCTGTGGATGCAGTAACAGCAGCCATTGTAACTTCCGTTCGCTCTTGCTGACCATTGGTAACGGAAACCTCTCGTATAGGCAGATGTGATGGAGCTCTTCGTATGCCGTTTTCAAACTCACACGGCCACGTGAAGATATTGCCAGTTGTACAATCCTTTCGATCCCTTTGAAGTTTGTTATATTTGATTTGCAACAGTTTTCTAGAATATGTGTTAACATTATCAATGGTATCAGCCATGGGTTTT